>NC_038045.1:33697185-33819900 GCF_002211085.1 Panicum hallii | reverse complement strand
ATTAGAAAGGATCACGTTGGTAAGGTGTAACCGCTAAGAATTCTGGATCAGCAACGATGGGGCCCACCTCCGGGGGTACAAGACACACAGCACAGACCAAGCCGGAGGAGCAGGGACCATTGAAGCTTACCACCCCTCTTGCCCACGCAGGTAAGTTACTCCCGAACCAACACGACCTAATTAGTAAGTCAAGACCATCCCATTCCAGTCTTGTGGTTGCGCGGTTGTCCCAGGTTGTCGCTCTATGAACCGGTCCTTATGGAGAGTAGCCAACCAAGCACTAAGCACCGTGCTGGCCCCCTAAACCATGTTTCTACAAAAACATATTTTTAAGGACGCACAAACCACTCAAGCACACAGCACAGAGGGTCGGCTCCAGAATTAAGTTGCATAAGATCATTAACAAATTAATTAAAAAGGACCAGGTGTGTTATAGCGCAGCAACCTAGCACAACTAACCAAAATGCAACCCAAAGGATATATAAAGGATATAGAGTGGCTAGGAAAGTCCTTATAGGCATACAGTATTAAAATGCAGTATGAAATTGTATTGACAAGTGATAGGAGGTTCATGTTATACTTGCCTTCCTCGTACTCTCCCGGCTGCTGCTCGAACTGCTCGGAAGATGGCTGCTCCTGGTACTCGTCCAAAGGCTCCGCGTCTACTCATGATCGTCAAACATAGTCCACACATACACACATGCACAAACAATAGCAAATTATAAGAAAACAGTACACCAATACAATAGAACAGCATATGAAACTGGCCTAGAACTATTCTACGCATTACAACGATCGCGTGGACCTAAAACGGAGCTAAGACGTGCAAACTACGCTTAAAACAAGATCCAGGGACCTATTTGCGAGAAAAACAGAACTTCCAGGGGGTTCTGTGCAAAAACTAAGGGTCTAAACCTATTTAAACTATAGACTTAAGGTCTAACCAGTAAAACTACCGGGGCTGGACGGCGGACACGAAAACCAGAAAGCTCAGGGGTCTAAGCGATAAAAACAGGACTAAACTGCAAATACTTTTGAACTAAAGAGGACCGCGGGTTGACTCCTGAGAAGCGCAGGGACTCTTTAGCAAAGGGCGCGGGCTGAAGCGGTATCATAGATTCTGGATCGTCAGATCTAACCCCAACGGCCCGGATTAGATTCATCTCGCGAAGGGGTACGCGCAGTTTCCACCCGTTGGATCTCGATCCTACGCTCTGGACTCTATCTTCCCTCGGATCTAATACCCCCCGCTGGATCTGAGATGGACGGCCTAGATTTAAAACCCCGGGCGAACCGGTACGCGTGGACTCCGCCCGTTGGATTCAGATCCTGTGGCTCAGATCCAAACCAACCGCGATCTAATCCTACGCGTCCATCTCCGATCGAACAGCACAGGGCAAAAGGGAAGAAAGGGTGGGCGGCGCTGCGACGCCGGCGGCAACACCCGCGGCGGTGCGGCTCGGGACTCGCCGGAGCTCGGCGTTCCCGCCGCTCCGGTGACCAATCCTCCACAACTTCAGGTCAGGGAGCATCACCGCGGCTCGGCGAACACATTAAGGGTGAACAGAAGCGACCTAGACGACCATGGCTGCGGATCGACGGCGAGGGGCGGCTCGGGGCGGCGGACTTGCTGGCGAGCACGCGTTCCAGGCGCTGCTGGCTGCCAAGGACTATGAGATCCGGCGCAAAAGAACCAGAGAAAGGAGGGGAGGCTCACCAAGGGCTCGGGGTGGCCGGAGCTGGCGCGGAAAGTGGACGTCGACGATGGCCGGCGGAGGAAATGGGGTGGCGCTCGTGGGCAGGCGGCAGCAGAGGGGCTCGGGATCCCTTAGCCGCGCGGATTGGTCGGGGAAGTTCCTGGGGAGGTAACCAGGGGGTCAAGAAGTTGTGGGGCTCACCGGCGGTGAGCAATTGCGGCAGCGGGTGGACTTACCCGCGGCGGCGTTCCGGGAAAATCCCAGCGCGTGCCGGGCTGGGGTTGGAGGAGGATGCCTCGGAGAGCTTCCAGGAGCCGAGATGGGGCAGATTGGTGGCTCGACGGCGAGGCAGAGAGGGTGACGCAGCGGAGCAACGGGCGGCGGCGCTGGAAGTCTTCGATGGCGGCTAGGGTTAGGGTTCTGGGTACCAGGACGCAGGGGTTCTCCTTTTGTGGGCGGCGGAGGTCACATTGGCGTGTGGGCCCGAGGAGGGGAGGTCGCCGGGGATCTCGGGCCGTTGCGCGCCAGGGAAGAAGGAGGGAAGGGAGAAGAAGGCGTTGACGCGCGGGGCCCTGCGGTCAAAGAGAGGAAGGAGGGAGTGGCGCGCGGGCGGGGAGGCCGAGCGGGCTGGCTGCTGGGCCGAGCTGAGTTCGGGCGTGGGAAGGGAATGGGCCGGCGCGGCCCACGCGGGAGAAAGGAAGGAGAAGGGGTGCTGGGCCTCGGGTGGCCCATGCGGGGAAAGGGGAAGAGGAGAGAGAGGGCCCGAGAGGGAAAGGAGAGAGGAGAGGGGAGCTGGGCCGCTGGGAGAGAGCCGGCCCAAAGGGGGTTGGGCTGCCCTCCTTTTATTCCTTCTCCTTTTTCTTTTTCTATACTCTAACCATTCAAACCATCCCATTTGAATTCAAATAAATTTGAATTCAAACCCAACACAAATAAAACAATGCACCAGCATGAATGCACAAGCAAGTTGACCCTACAATTAATTTTATTTTCTTGTGTTATAAATTACTTTAAATGCCACAAAAATTAAAGAGAAACCTGGAAAATTTATTTAAGTCCAAATAAATTCATTAAAATTTAAGGAAATTACCTTAGGGTGTTACAGCAAAGCACCTCATTTCCGAGAGGATGATCAGGGTACCTTGTGGTACAAGGGCCAGATATGTGTGCCAGATGTAAAGGATCTCAGGAAGCTGATTTTGAGTGAGGCTCATGATGCAGCATATTTCATTCATCTGGGCAGCACGAAGATGTATTATGATCTCAAGGAACGATTCTGGTGGTATGGGATGAAGCATTCCGTTGCAGAGTACGTGGCTATCTGTGACACTTGTCAGCGTGTCAAGGCAGAGCATCAGAGGCGAGCAGGTCTGTTGCAGCCGTTGAAGATTCCAGAGTGGAAGTGGGAGGAGATCACTATGGACTTCATTGTTGGATTGCCTCGTACTCAGAAAGGGTACAACTCTGTATGGGTAGTAGTGGATCGGCTGATGAAGGTTGCCCACCTTATTCCGGTGAACACTACTTACTCCGGTGCTAGACTCGCGGAGTTGTACATCTCCAGAATCGTCTGTCTGCATGGTGTTCCGAAGAAGATCATATCTGACCAAGGATCTCAGTTTACTTCACGGTTCTGGGAGCAGTTGCATGATTCGTTGGATACGAAGCTACGCTTCAGTACCGCCTATCATCCTCAGACAGATGGGTAGACAGAGAGAACCAACCAAGTGTTGGAGGATATGCTTCGAGCCTGCGCTATTTAGTATGGTACCAGCTGGGATAAATGCCTGCCGTTTGCAGAGTTTTCATACAACAACAGCTATCAAGCCAGTCTGAAGAAGTCCCCCTTCAAGGCCTTGTACAGGCGGAAGTGCAAAACTCCGTTGTATTGGGATCAGATTGGCGAGAGGCAGGTGTTCGGTCCGGATATTATTGAGGATGCAGAATAGCTGGTACAGCTGGTACGGGAGAACCTGAGGGTCGCTCAAACTCGTCAGAAGAGCTATGCGGATGTGCGTCGTTGGGATCTGACCTTTGCGGTGGATGATCATGTGTATCTGAAGGTCTCGCTGATGAGAGGAATCCGCAGGTTTAATGTGAAGGGGAAGTTAGCCCCTAGATACATCGGTCCGTTCAAGGTGTTGGAACGGAAGGGTGAGGTAGCATATCGTTTGGAGTTACCTCCCAATCTCTCAGGAGTGCATGATGTCTTTCATGTATCTCATCTAAAGAAGTGCTTGAGAGTGCCGGAAGAGCAAGCACTGTTGGAAGTGTTGGAAGTGCAGGAGGATCTGACCTACACCGAGCATTCGGTGAAGGTTTTGGAGACGTCTGAGAGAGTTACCAGGAATAAGAGGATCAAGATGTGCCGAGTTCAGTGGAGTCATCACACCGAGGATGAGGCTACTTGGGAGCGAGAAGATGAGTTGAGAAAGACATATCCCGATCTCTTTGCTAGCTAGTCTATCTGAATCTCGGGATGAGATTCCTGTAGGGGGGTAGGTTTGTAACACCCTAATGTAAAATTCCAAGATTTATAATGAATTTAAATTGGCTCCATTAATTTTCTAAGGATTTATCTTGCCTAGCTTGCATTTAATTTAATTAAATTACACAAGTAATTAAAAATTTATTTAGGTTCAACATGTTTGTGCAGTCATGCTGGTGCATAAGTTTTATTTGAGTGAGTGCCTAGGGTTGAATTCAAACTTTGTTTTGAATTCAAATGGATTTAAGTTTGAAGACTAGAAAAGTAAATAGGAAAGGATTTGGTAAAGGGCAGACCAGCCCAGGCAGCCCGGCCTGCTTCTTTCTTTCCCTTGGGCCGGCTCCCTTCCCCACCCCCCGGCCCATTCCCCTTCCCTCTCCCGCACGTGGCCTGCTCCGCTCGGCCCACCTCCTCCTCCCGCGCTCAGCCAAGCACCCCGTTCCAGCCAGCCCGCGCTCTCTCTCCCTTTCCCGCTGACCGCTCGACCCCACTTATCGGTGCCCCCTTTCTCCTTTCCTTTTTTCTTCCCCCACATCACCGGTCGCGCAACGACTGCAGAGATCTCCGGCGAGCCGCTGCGCCGGGCCCGCACGCCAAGGGTGCTCCATCGCCCCACAAACAGGATCCCAAACCCCCTGCACCCTTACCCCCTACCCCGCGGCCGCCACCTGAACCCTAGCGCCACCACCCGCGTGCTCCTCCGCGCAGAGCTCACTGCCCCGCCGTGGACCGGCCGCTCCGCCGCACTCCAGCCCCAGCTAAACCCACCGGTAGCTTCCCCTCAATGCCAGGAAGCTTCCCAAGCTCTTCCCTCACGACCACGACCCCTGTAGCGCCAGAATTCCACCTAAGGATCGCCGCTGGTGAGCTGCTCCTCGCCCTCGATTCCTCGCTGCCGGTAGCCCTCCGATCCTCTTAACCCCCGTGGCACCTCCGCCGGAGTATCACGAACCAACCTGTGGGGATCAGAAGCCTGGAGACGCCCTGCATCGACCTCCCCCACGAGCGCCGCTCATTCCCGCCGCTCGGACCTTGCCGCCGACTACCCTGCGCTGCCTCTCCAGTCGATCCGAGCCCTCGGTGAGCACCACGTGGTCCTGCTCTTCCTGTTGCGCTAGGTCCGGTAGGCCATAGCCCACCCTTGTGGCTGGACCACGCACGCCGGCGCTCCACCGCTGCCGCTCCATCGGGGCGGGCCCTCTGCAGCTCTGCACCGCCGCCTTGTCACCCTGTTTTGGCTTGCCTTTGCACTGCGCACGCGCTCGGCCCCGTTTGCTCCCTCTCGTGCGCCCCGATCAGCATGCACGCGCGCATGCCAACAAACACCGCCACCAAGACCCACCTCCGCCGTCGCAACGGTGTCCCCGAGCACCCCCGATGCCCGTAAGTGTCCCAGGTGGATTACGCGTGTCACGCTGATCACGGCAGACCCAAGCCCTGCTCGATTTGACCACCGGAGCGCTAGAATTGGCGAAGTCCGGCGAGCCCGAGCCGCGCGCCGCTGCGGGAAATTATCTCCGGTGACCGGCACCACCACCCCGCGCGCCAAACCCCATGAGCCGTCTGATCCCGAGCCAACGCCCCCGATTAGATCGCGGTCCGTTTAGATCTGAGCCGCGAGATCGGGATCCAACAGATCAGATCTGCAGATACCGGTTCGTGGTTTGGATTAGGTCCGAGCCGTTAGATTTAGATCCAGTGGCTCAGATTAGAAGTACCAGTTTGCCCTGGCGGCTTTGCTAAAGAGACCCTGAGTTTCTTTGGAATCAACCCGCAGTCCACCCCCGTTTAAAAGTAATTCCAGATAAGCCCTATTTTTAGCGTTTAGACCCCTGAGCTTCTTGGATATAGAACCTGCCATCCAGACCTTGAGTTTTAGCATGTTAGACCCTGCGTCTATGGTTTAATTAGGTTTAGGCCCTCGGTTTTTGCACAGAAACCCCTAGAACCTTCTGTTTTCTTACAAAAAAGTCCCTAGACCTTGTTTTAGCCCTAGTTTTCGCGTCTTAGCTCCGTTTTAGGTGGTTTTCGCGCTCACGCGATCGTTGTAACGCGTAGAATAGCTTTAGTTCAGTTTTGTGTGCTGTTTTATTGTATTGTTGTACTTTTCCTTATCTTTTGCCCTTGTTTGCATGTATGTGCCTGTGTGGACCATGCTTGGACGTTACGATCGTGAGTAGACATTGAGCCATCGGAGGAGTACCAGGAGCCACCTTCTTCAGAGCCCTTTGAGCAGCAGTAGGAAAACTTTGAGGAAGGCAAGTATAACATGAACATCCTATCACTTTTAAATACAATTTCGTACTGCATTTTAATACTGTATGCCTATAAGGATTTCCTAGCCACTTTTATCCTTTATATAAATACCTTGGGTTGCATTTTGGTTAGTTGTGCTAGGTGACGCGCTCTCACACCTTATGGTCCTTTTTAATTAAATTTGATTAATGGGATATGCAACTTGATCCTGAGAATGGCCCTCTGTGCTGTGTGCTTGAGCGGTTCACGTCTCGTTAAAATATGCTTTATTAGAAACATGGTTTAGGGGGCCAGCACGGTGCTTAGTGCTTGGTTGGCCACTCTCCATAAGGACCGGTTCATAGAGCGATAACCTGGGACAACCGCGCAACCACAAGACTTGAATGGGACAGTCTTGACTTACTAATTAGGTCATCTTGGTTTGGGAGTAACTTACCTGCAGGGCAGGAGAGGTGGTAAGCTTCAATGGTCCCTGCTCCTCCGGCCTGGTCTGTACTGTGTGCTTGTACCCCTGTGAGGTGGGCCCCATCATCGCTGATCCAGAAACCTTAGCGGTTACACCTTACTAACGTGATCCTTTGTAACGGTGTCGTAGTGCGCTTGCTAGTCATCTCACCTAAGGAAGTGTGATGAACAACTAGTATAGCTCATGACTTGTGGGTAAAGTTGTGCAACCTCTCGAGAGTGTAAAACTGGTAGACTAGCCGTGCTCACGGTTATGAGCAGCCCAGATCGTTTGTCTGAATAGTGGGGTTTGTCTTTGGTGGTTGGCTTGGATTTCAGTAGACTCATGAGTAATTTTGATTAATAAAATTTGCCAAGATTAAAAGCTAATGCAGTTGAGTCAGCTAACCGTAGAGTCTCATAATTCGTGTTATACTTGTTGAGTACAAGTTGTGTACTCACACTTGCCCTCTCCACTCTTCTGTTCTCTTTGGGATATCTTCGACTGCTGCTCAGTACCAGGTGACGTGGAGGACTACATCAGCGGGCTCGACGACTTCTAGGTGTTTGTCTCCTAGCAGACATCCCTGTGGCGCCCTGTTCTTCATGTATTCATTTTACGCTTCCGTACTCCTTGAACTGATTCTTGATTCAGTTGTAATAAAGAATTCGGTTACAATTTATACGCTTTTATTTCGTGATATGTGTTGTGATATCTTGATAGTTCTGTTGTATATATGCGCGACTTGATCCTGGCGCATATATGATTGCTCGGTTTATGTTCTTGTAAATCGGGTGTGACAGCTTAGCATCTTTCTTGGTCAAGAGGTATTTCAGTGCAGCATGATCCATGTATACTATCACTTTGGCACCGACCAAGTAGGATCTGAACTTGTCAATGGTGAACACCATTGCCAGAAGTTCATTCTCCATTGTTGCATAGTTCAACTGGGGTCCGGTCAATGTCTTACTTGCATAAGATATGGCATACTATTTATCCTTGCATTGACCCAGCACTACACCGACAACATAGTCACTTGCATCGCACATCATCTCGAATGAAAGATTCCAATCGGGAGGTTGTATGATGGGTGCAGAAACGAGTGCCTTCTTGAGGGTGTAGAAGGCTATGAGGCAATCTTTATTGAAGTTGGATGGGGTTTCTTTGGCAAGAGGACTTGTCAAAGGTCTGGCTATACGGGAGAAATCCTTGATGAATCTCCTATAAAAACCAACGTGCCCTAGAAAACTTCGAACTCCCTTGACATTTGTCGGGGGTAGCAACTGTTCAATCACCTTGATCTTTGCCCGATACACAATCCTTTTCTCTGACACTCTATGTCCAAGGACAATCCCTTCTCTAGCCATGAAGTGACACTTCTCCCAATTAAAGACTAAGTGCCTTTCTTGGCACCTCTTGGCACCTTCTCAAAGCTCTTGCCATAGATTGAGAAGTCATCCATGAATACCTCCATGATGTTCTCAATCAGGTCAGAGAAGATCGCCATCATATACCACTGGAATGAAGTAGGTGCATTGCAAAGACCAAACAACATTCGCCTGTAGGTGAACATGCCGTAGGGACAGGTGAAGGTAGTCTTACTCTGGTCATCTGAATTAGGAATTTGATGATAACCAGAGTCTCCATTGAGGTAGCAAAAGAATGAGTGCTTTGCCAACCGTTCAAGCATCTCATCGATGAAGGGGGAGAAGTGATCTTTCCTGGTTGCCTTGTTGAGCATCTGGTAATTGATGCATATCAGCCATCCAGTAACTGTCCTCTGAGGTATGAGCTCATTTCTCTCATTCGAGACTATTGTCATGACTCCCTTCTTTGGGATGACTTGAACTAGGCTGATCCACTCACTATCTGTGATACCCTAGGTGTCAAATAGAGCAAGCCAATAGGAAAAATTGTTGTGTATGGTTTGAATTGTGTGAATTTTGAGTGAAGTTATAAAAATAAGGGCATTTATGTAATTTCACAAAAATACAAGTCCCTTTTATGTAAATAGTGGAATGGTAAAAGTAACTTTCAAAGTTACTAAGGGTCAAAATGTAAAAGTGGAAAAGCAATCATGACTAGCCATAAATGTTTGCAACTAAGCCCAAGAGTCCATAAAATTTACACTACTAGGACAAAACTTATGTAAAGATTAATTTGAGTGCAAAATGGTAAAATAAAATATTATGCTTTAAGTTTCTGAACTTGAGCCCTAAAGCAAAGTTATAGGATTTGAAAAGTTCTACAACTTTTATTTTGACCATTTCCTCATTAGAGCTCTGGATCAGTGGGAAATTTCTATTTGCAGTAAAATCCCTGAGGTTTTTGCAATTTCCAATGAGGCCCCTCGGACCTCCATCTCTCTTCTTCCTCCTCTCGCAGCTCCTCTTCTTCGCCCGCTGCTCCTCTGCCGCCGGTGTCAGCGCCGCTTCCCCGGCCATGTGCTGAGCCTCGGCCGCTCCCCGGCGCCACCTCGAGCTCCTAGCCGCTCTAGCTCCTCCTCCCTGGCTCTCTTGCGCGCATACCACGCCGTCCCGCGGCTCTGCCGCCGCTATCTCGCCGCCGCCGTGGCACTGCCCGTGCATGCCCCCTCGCCCCCTCTTTTCTGGTTCAAGAGCAGCACTAGTTCCCTCTCTCCCCATTCCATTCCCGCTTCTGCTTTCTACTTGCCTCGAACCCCGAGCACCACCGCCGCCATCTCCTCCAACTCCGGCGCCCTCCTGTTCGCCGTGGACAGCTCACTCCAACCCTCCCCGCACCACCACAACCCCCTAGGAAGTTTCCCCTCGCTCCACTGACGCTCCCAAACCACTCCACGTGGCCGGACCTCCACCGGAGCTACCTCGCCGCCGTTACCGCTTCACCGGTGAGTTCCTGTCCACCGTCGAGCTCTTACCTCCAACCCTCCTCCGTCCAATTCGACTACTCTAATAGCTTCCCCTCATCCTCCTGCAGCTATCAAGCCCAAGCTTGGCCCTTCTCCTTGCCAGAAACCCCCTCGCCGACGAGCGCCCCTCCGCCGCCGCCTCGGCCGCCGTGGGAACTCCCCCTCCGACCATCCCCGCCCCTTTCCTAAGCCCCCAGCAGGTGCGCCTTGAGCTCCTGAAGCTCGCTGACCACTTCTCCTCCAACCCCCACCATTTCCCTCACCTGATTTTGGCCAGCAACCTCCCTACCCTCCTTCCCCGACGAGCCAAGGGCATCCCTGTAATGATTTCAAAAATTCTAAGGGTGTCCCTGTAAAATTCCAGAGCCCTCCCCAATTCAAAAGCTGTGAACTTCAAAAATGTGTAGAAAATTGTAGAAAATTTAGAAAAATGACAAACCAGTTTTGTTGGAATCCTTAAGTTAAATTTGACTACTTTTATATAGCAAGTTTGAGCTGTATGAGTGTAGTTGTTTATGTAAATTAAATTCTATGAAATGAATGTTTTATTTGTATCTCATGTTATATGCATGTGTTGTGGCTGAAATTTGGAACTTAGATTTTATGTGCCATATATAGCTCTGTGTAAAAATCTCGAGTTCTTTACTGCTCATTTACTTAGATTTCGAGTACTTTTGTTATATGTTGATGAAATGCTTAAATTTTTAATTAAGGATGTTTCTGTTAGTAGTTGTAATTTAAATTTATACCATAACTTCCTTTTTGCATATTTAATCCATAGTAAAAATTTTAGGATTATTAGTAGGCCATACATCAAGTTATGAATTTTTGCTTGTTCCCAAAGATAATTCATTTATGCTAGTTTTTATTCATGAAAAATTAAGAAAATATTTTGAAGTATTGTTCTTGAGTAGTGTAATACTTTACCAAATTCTCAACCCATGATCAGGTGTAGAACAACTAAAATAAATAGAACTTGATTAGTAGATCCATATTAAATAATAACTTAGGGTTATTCAAGGTGATTAGCTAGTTAAATAAACAAAGGTGTTAAATGTAATTAGTTCAATAATCAACCATGCTACTTCATGTAGTTAGTTAAATGTTTAGAGTTACCCCCCCTGTCACTTAATGTAACTAAGTATATAGGTTAATACCCGATAAATGACTGCCCAGTAAATGGCAACTGTGTTGTTTGCTAGTATATAGTGTTAAGTTCGATGGATTGCAACTTTGTTGTGAAGTGGAGTAACCATCAATGCATTTTCTAAACTGCATCATTTTCATCACATGTAGACTCGACGTTTCTCGACGACGGTGATTATCAGATTCACCTGGAACCCGAAGTGGAAGTCTCTGAAGACGCCGGGAACATTGTCAGAGACATAACTGAGACCCCAAACCCAAGTTCGGGAGAATTTATTAACATCTCTGACCCCAACCCCACCAACGAAGGCAAGTCCCGGACATAAACCCAATATCTTATTTACAATGCAATTTACCTCTATATATTTATATACTTGTGCATTAAGTTCTTAGGAGTTGTCAGGAAACCGTAGCTGCATCTCCCTAGGAACCAATGTATTGAATATTAGAAACTGAGTCCGACTAGTGCTATGCTAATAGGATCGGTAGAAGTCGAGTGATTTCCTGTCACTCGCGCGATATAGGAATTGATTGATTACAATTCTGTAATCACTATAAGGATGACGGACAGGGTTATGTGTAGTATCTAAGGATACCCCGTCTGTGTTGATGAATTTGGTTAAGGTCACAGTGTGTGGTAGTGGCAGTTAAGCGTTTGAAAGTACTAGCCACATGCCGCGAAATACGGTAAGCGGTAAGCGGTAAGCCTAGTAACCAATCGGCCCGACAAGTGGACTCGTCTCCCACCACTCGACTTTTATTTTTATGTTTACACGCACTGACTGTGGGAGTATGTTCTGCAGAGCAGATGGGAATACGGTCATGTAGTCGTGCTACAGACGTATGTCCCGCACATTGGATGTGCGTATGGTCCTACAGTCGCTTGTGGTGGCATTGTTCCACGACCCGGAATGAAAGGCAAACGGTTGCTTCGGAATGACCTGTTGGTGTTCCAAGCGTGTGAGTTAGGTTTACCTTGGAAGGGTTGAAATTCGATTCAGAATCATCCGTTTCTCACGAAGATTGAGACTGCTTAACTCTTTTGCCACATAGAGTAACAAGAGTAATGTTGTTGATGAGTAATACTGGTGTATGTTTAAAAAGACTCTACCTTGCTTGAGTAGTTACAGGTGCTCACTTAGAATGGTTAAAGGAACTAGAATCTGAGAGCTAAAATATGAAAGTAAGGACCTACTCTTTGTTGCTTTTCAGCTGAAACAAAACCCAAAACCCTATTAAAGCCTTCATGGTCTCGTTATGGGCTAAGTATACCCAATACCAGGTAAGCCTTGCTGAGTATTAGAGTACTCAGCCTTGCCTTATGATTTTATTTCAGGTAATGTCTCTGAAGACCCTACTCTTCCCATGCCTTGGCCATATGCTTTGCCTGATGGTTGTGTGGCAGAACCGCTCGAATTATTCCGGCTCAAGTGCGCTATTGATCGCCGTACAACTGCAATCAGCTTAATGCACTTCAACGGAACAATCCTTTGGTCTGTCGGGTCTCCGCCCGATTCAACCACGGTTTAGCAGGATCGAAGCAGGTTTACCTCGCACGAAGGCGAGTTCACATCACAGAATAGCTCATCAACTTTAATTTACAGCCATATATATATACATTATTACAAAACGAGTTCAAAGAGAAGTAAATTTATACAACCATGTTCAAACTGACAAGCATAACAGCTTGTCCAAACTCACAGCGGAAGAAAAAAAATTTTACGCGACTACACACGTCGTGAAGGCGAACGCCAAGCTTAGCCCAGGGCTTGGTGTCACTCCGGAGGGTCTGTGCCGGCCGGGGACGGGTCCCACTCCACGGACCAGCCAAAAGGAACGGACGTTGGCCACACAAGGTTGTCCGTGGGGTTCTCGTAGGTTATACCTGAAACAGATATTGGCAAGGCTGAGTATTCTAATGCTCAGCAAGGCTTACCCGGGGCTGGGTATACTTAGCCCATAACTAGACTCATGAAGGCATTGCAAAGGCTCTGGGTTTATTTTCAGCTGAAAAGTAACAAAGAGTATGCACTATTTTCAAGTTTTAGCTTTCATCTTCTAGTTGAGTAATTATTCTAGATTAGCACCTACACTAAGCAAGCAAGGTAGTGATTATCATTCATCAAGATTATCCATCCTTAGTTCCACTTCTTACTCAATGTGGCAGAAGGGATAAGCAGTCTCAATCCTCGTGAGAGGCGGACGATTCGAATCGAATTTAACCTTGCAAGGTAAACCTAACACACACGCTCGGAAGATCCAACGATCATTCCCAAGCAACCGTTTGCCTTTCTTTCCGATTCGTGGACAGGCCACCACAAGCGACTTGCAGGACCGTACGCACACCCTATATGTGCAGGACATGCGTCTGTAGCGCGACTACAAAACCCGTATTCCTGTCTGCCATGCAGAACGTACTCCCACAGGTCGGTGTGTGTGGACATAACATAGAGATCGAGTGGTGGGAGTATGTCCACTTACCGGGCCGATTGGTTACTAGGCTTACCGCTTACCATATTTTGCGGCATGTGGCTAGTACTTTCAAAAACTTAGCCACCACTACCATACATTTCGGCCTTAAAACTTTTATCGAAACAGGGCAAACTTCCAGGTCATGATATAGCCCATGACCCTGTCCGTCATCCTTACAGTGATTGCAATAATGTAAACATGCAACTCCTATATCGCGCGAGTGACAGGAAATCACTCGACTTCTACCGGTCCTATTAGCGGAGCATCTATCCGATAAGGACTCGGGAGCATTACATTGGATTCCTAGGATTTCATGCATCTAGGGTTTCACTTCAACTCCTGGACTTAATGCAAGATATGATATAGATAAACATAGGTTGCAGTGTAAGTAAAGTATTGGGATATGTCCGGGGCTTGCCTTCTAGAGTAGGGTTGAGGGCAGGAGTGTCAGAGATTTCCGAACTCGGGTTCGGAGCTTCAGTTAGTTCCTCGACGACTTGTGCTGGATCTTTGGAAAAGCCTTGGTCTTGTCCTAGCACCAATTCGTAGTCTCCGTCGTCGAGTGTCGTTGATTCTATATGAAATGCAATAAATTAATAAGGTGAAATTTAAATTTAAAAATTCACATTTCAAATATTATACTCATCCAATTAACACACAAACATGCATAAAATAAAGAGGTTTAGATTTGAAACACTATTTATAAAGATATGGTAGAATTCATTGTAATAAGAACTAAAACATTTAAATTAAATTTGAAATGAACCAGAATTTGAATTAAAAACCTTTAAATAAAAGATTACAGAAATTTGATTATAAAATATCACATTAGAGACTAACAATAGTGTTAATTTAGAAGAGGTTATATAATAGGTTTATTTAATATTTCAAATTTGAAAGTTCAAATAAAAGAAGTTAAATTTAAAACAAGTTTAAGTTTGCAACTTTACACAAGTTAACTAGAGTTCATTAAACATTCATACTATACTTTAAGAGAAACAAAAGAACATGAAATAACAAGATTGAGTATATTTTACCCCTTAACTTTAGATTCAAAACACAGGTAGAAATATTTTATTTCAAACTAAACTCTATTAACAAAAGTCATAGAGTTTGAAATCTATTTTCTAACAAAACTGGTTTTGCTATTTTTGGATTTTTCTGTGAATTGTTACGGATTTTACAAGACAAGACAAAGTTCTCACATGAAATAACAGTCATCCTTTACAGAACAGCCCTTAACATTTAGCAGAAAACCCCCTGGAAGAAAAACCTTCCAAGCAATTGGGTCCAAGCCATGGCCGGCGGTGGGGGAGGTACGGGTCCGGCCAAATTCGGCCGTAGGGGTCGCCGGCGGTGAGGGGAAAAGAGAGGGGGAGCATGAGGAGGTCCTGCGCTACGTGTAGATAGTCTTGGGGAGGCTTGGGATGGCCGGAGGCGAGCTGCCCACGGAGGGCCGGACCGGCGGCCGGAGGCGCACGGCGGCGGGGTGATTCCGGCGGGCGAGGAAGGAAGCGGCTGGGCTGGAGAGCTGCGGTGGGGCACGGGGAAGCTACTGGTGTAGTCGGTTTGGGAAGGAACTGAGCGGAGGGGCGAGTCCCACGGTGACCGGAGCTGGCGGCGCTAATGGGGCGGCGGCGAGGTCTGTGCACGCGCGCGGGGAGGGTCCGGGGCGTCTTTTTATAGGCAATTTGAGAGGCAAAAGGGGGCACGGCAAGCTGAGCTCGGGTTTGGGGATGCTAGCGGGGAGGATGGACCTCGGATGCACGGCGGCGGCAGGGAACACCAGTGGCGGTGCGGCAGTGCCGCAGGCGCCGTGGCGCGCGGGCAGGGCGCCAGCAGGGGGGGATGGAGCGGTGGCCGAGCAGAGGGGCGACGCGTGGACGGGGGAGAGCAGGGGGTGGCCGGCGGTGACCAGGGGCGGCGCATTACGCCGGCGGCAGAAGAACCAGGGGAGGCAGAGCAGGGGGAGCAGAGGCGCCTGAGGAAGAAAGGGGATGAACTGATTTGTGGACTGATCTGTAAATTCAGAGAAAGGCAGGGACCTTACTGTAAAGGACTTGCAACTTTTAAACCAATGCTCAAATGAAGATGGTCCAAAAAGCAAAAGTGCATGGTTTTTCAAACTCTACAACTTCTCTTTAAGGTTCATCTGCATTTGAGCAATAGTTTTAGAAATAAAATAGACTTAGTAATAATTCCATATTTTATGTAAATCCATAAGTAAAGTTACTCTTACACATATACCCTATGGTAATTTCATATATATTTTTGCAAATTAACCACAGATATCACTTTTGCAAACTAACCCTTATGTTTTTTTTAAACCCTTACCCCATCTCCATCCATTTTGCCTAAAAGGACCTTTAGTTAATATTAATTACATAAACATCCCTTCTTCCCCAATATTGCATACTTAAAAATACACATTTACCATACTTAAAATATACAAGCATGCCAAAACTCTAATGTGTGACCAAGCTAATTACCTGAGTGTCACAGGTTGGTCTGTGGAGTGGGACCCGTCCCCGGCCAACACCGACCGTAATGAGTGAGGTCATGCCATGGCTTAGCATGATGTCCATACTGGCGACGTGTACAGTTATCGTACTTTGAATTCCGCTGTTGTGAACTTGAAGTTTCATCTGGTTTGTAATAACTTTTATTAGTCTAAAACTTATGCTATTCTATAAGGTCTTGTAATATAAGTGCTTGTGATGTAAAATATGATGGCAATTTTATCTCTAGACTCGCCTTCGTGCGAGGTACCTTGTTGGATCCTGCTTTCGGTGGTTTATCGGGACATTACCCGACAGGCCAAGGGGTTACACCGTTTGAAGCACGTTGGAGCCCTTGAGAGAGAGGACTTGCGTACTTGAGCCAGTGTAATTCAGGTTGGTTCTGCCACAGCTGGTTTCAGAGCTAACAAGTGTACCCTGCAGATATGGTTGACCTTAAAAATGTTTTTAGTATAAAATTAAACCAACAAAGTATTTTGCAAAACTATGTTGGTTTTGTTAAGGATTGCACTTAGTACGTAAAGCCCTAGGGTAATGTTATTATGGGAATTATAGGTGGCAATAGTATATGTACATAACTCTGACTTCCAGCACTACTTTCTGTTAAACCTTAAATTTATGCACAATCAACTTTACATTCTGTAACTACGCTTTCGACGATGAGGTAAGAAGGTAAGGATCCTCAGCTAACTGGGGAGTTAGCCTTCCCGTCGGTGATGCGAACCGAACGCTGTTTCTCAAGCAGTGGCCTACTTGAGATGCTGCCAATATAGCAACTTCGGTTGATTATATTGGGAGTATATGGTTCGGCACAGGGTATGGCGATTGCTGTTCATATCCTCGCATTTTGCGGTATCTCCGTGAATACATTGTTTTGATAACGTATGCTAATGTCGTCTGTACGGCGGTAATTGTGTAGATGCTATTTCTATAGTGAACAGTAATGTTTGTGGTCGCTTTCATGAGTGCTGGCATGGAAGGTTCAGATATACTATGTTTTCTGCAGGTACACTAACCACGGTTAAATAGGTTAAGACGAATAAGGATAATCGACTAGCTATTATAGGGAGAGGCGAATATATTGTGCCACCGAAACTAATCACGTAAGTCCAAACAGATTTGGCAATTATTCTGAGTTGTAAGGACGCGTAGTGCATGCATACATATTCCTTGATTCGATTGAATGAGTGGCATGGTTTGTTGTGTTATGGATGACTAAGAGTGTTGTTAATCAGTAGAGCCACCTTGTTATAGTCATACCAACAGTCTTGCCAATAGTCTTGGGTTAAAGAGATCCGCCCTTTATCGTTTCATTCTCAATATCTAGAATAATCTTCTGATTTTCAGATTCTGCTGTTATCAGAATAGGTCATCTTGTTTCTTTTATCTTGTGAGTTTTAGCCGGATAGTTGCAATTTAGTCAATTCATAAAGTCTAACCCACAATTTTCCACAATCTCCTCGAGGTGTATGGATGAAAACTTGTAATCTCACCATTTGAATCCTTATTTCAGATGGCAGAGCTTCCAAGGTTCTTTTGGGATTCCGCAGGACACGCTCATACCAATGCTTTGCATTGGGAGGGTTTTCCTCGTCTTTTGTGGGAATCTCTCCAGGTGTTTGGCTACACCGAGCCTCCACCTTATGATGGAGTAGAGTATGAATAAGAAGGTGTTCTCCATTGTCGGGTGAAGATGACTGTTCCTCCCCATCCTACCTTATCTCTGTGGCAGCCTATTGAAATTAATGTGATTGGTCATCACCTCGCCGATACTTTTGAAGCGGCAGCTATAGAAGCTATTCACATCTTCTGTGATCAACATCCTGAGGAAGTTGCAGGATATCCTATCGGTTTATTTCCTGCAATGGATTCTCGTGACCCAGAATGGACTTTTAGAGTGACATACTGTGACCATTTATTGGGAAATCTGGCCGGAGAAACCCAACGCACAGCGGTTAGATTCATGAATGCACAGTATCGTTACCAGACACTTCAGCAGCATGGTATCTATCGCTTGACCAACATAGCCCAAGGGTATCGTAATCAGGTTGGCCGACAGAATACGCAGATTGAGGGACTTCAAGCCACTGTCACGGCCAAAGAAGAGGTTATTACTCAGCGGGAAGAAACCATTCAGCATCGAGAGGAACAGATTGTTGAGAGTGATGCTCTCATTGTCCAGTGCAACACTGTCATTGACTTCCTCCAGGAACAAGTTCATGAGCTCAACCTTAATCTTGGCCAAGCTATTGACCATATCAACATGCTTCATGAGCAACCAGTGCAGCCTGATGTTGATGAGTTTGAGAGTGAAGATGAAGAAGAAGACCCCGAAGAAGTTGAAAGAGTCTCCGAGATTGACTCTGAGCATGGAGATCCTATTCTCAGTCCCTATCATTCCTCTTCCGATAGTCAGTCATCCGTGGGTAACCTCGATGACTTCTAGTCTCGTTTGAGTTGATGGCATCCTAGGTGTAGGTAGTGTGACATAGTGTGACAAGGAAGTGAGTAGTAAATGACCTGCAGGCCACTTGTTGTAGTATATGTGGCAAACCTATGTACGGTTTGGTTGGTATTGAGGGACAATGTGATGTAATATGGAATAAGTTCAGCTGGTAATGTAAATCTGAATGCGGTTTGGATGGTTAAGTTAATACTTTGTGATTTGGATTTATTCCCTGGCACTATTTTCGTATATGCTATGCTGGTATGATATGATTTCTGAAAATAGAAGTAAGTATTGGTGAATGCTAATGGACAACTTCTATATTTCAGATGGTTGGCGCTACGTGCGGAACCCTAGAGGGATTCAGACAAGACCAGGCTAGTGGTTCACAACAACCACCTCCGCCACACCAAATCTAGCAGAAGTGATGGCCCGTCACACTGAACTCCTGAACATGCTAGTGCAGGCTCAGCAACATCAGTTCCGTTCTCCTCAACGTGGACGTGAAGATCATCCTTCGGCTAGTTATCAGGATTTCTTCAGTACGCAGCCCCCGCTTTTCCATAAGACTGAAGAACCCCTTGACGCAAATGCATGGCTCCGTACCATCGAATCCAAATTTGCACTACTTTCCGTCCCATGCTCCGAAGCAAACAAAACTCTCTTCGCAGCCCAACAGCTCCGTGGTAACGCTCGCATTTGGTGGGACAATTACTATGCAATGCAATCGGATGGACATGTTGTTACTTGGGAAGAATTCAAGGCCGCCTTCAGAGCACACCATATCCCGAAAGGACTCATTGAGCGGAAGCTCAATGAATTTTTAGCGCTTACTCAAGGAAACTGCACTGTACTGCAATACGCACAGGCTTTCAATCACCTGTGCCAATATGCAGGCTACCATGCTGATACGGATGCCAAGAAAAGAGATCGATTCCGTCGCGGACTGAACACCAAGCTGAAAGAGCTCTTGAATCTGGTCAGGGCTGACAACTTCAATGAATTGATCAACATGGCCATTACCCAAGAGCACTGTATCTCAGCCCATCGTGCTGAGAAAAGGCAGAAAATATCGACTGGACCCTTGAATGCACAACCTTCGAGGTATCGGGTAATTCAGAACCCAGCTTCCCGAGCTCCGCCCAGAAATGTCCCAACAGGCAGATGGGTGGCTAGACCTCCTCAGCAGCCCCGATTCAACAGGCCACCAGTGCCTCAATCTCAGCAGCAGCAACGACCAGTCGGTCCAAGGCCGAACCCCCCATAGTTTAATCAACGAAATAACATCAATCGATGTTTCAACTGCGGCAGTCTGGCACATTTTGTTAAAGACTGCCCACAACCAAGGAAAACATTCCCTGGACAGTCTTCCAACTCCAACCCCAAGAATAAGGGCAAAAGGCAGGTTATGCAAGTCCGTCAAGGAAGAGTAAATTTCACTACTCTATCGGAACTTCCGGAAGGTGCACTAGTGATGACGGGTACATTCACTCTACACCAGCACCCTGCTATTATACTTTTTGATTCTGGTGCAACCCATAGTTTTATCAGTACAAAGTTTGGGACCAAAATAGATTTGGATTTCTACCCCACTAATGCAACTTATATGATAACAACCCCTGTAGGTAGAATTGCATCAAATCAAATTTGTAGAGGTGTACCAATTCAGTTGGGTAGCACTTTAATAAGAACAGACTTAATTTCATTAAACCTAGAAGGAATGGATATTCTCCTAGGTATGGATTGGATGACCAGACATCGGATATCTTTAGATATCTTTTCTCATATAGTTGAGATAAATTCCCCAGAATATGGACATACCATCCTTCATCTACCACAGTCGGAGTATATCAGCTCTTGTGTATATGCTTTAAAAGGGATCAAGTTAAAAGATATTCCTATTGTGTGTGAGTACCCAGATGTTTTTCTGGATGAGTTACCTGGAATGCCCCCAGATAGGGATGTTGAATTTGTTATAGAGCTACAACCTGGCACAGCCCCCATTTCTAAGAGAGCTTATCGTATGCCGACCAATGAACTAGCAGAGTTAAAACTTCAACTTCAAATACTCCTGGATAAGGGTTATATTCGCCCAAGTGCTTCACCTTGGGGATGCCCTGCCTTGTTCGTTAAGAAAAAGCATAATAGTCTTAGACTATGTGTTGACTATCGTCCCCTCAATGCGGTTACTATTAAGAATAAGTATCCTCTTCCCCGCATTGATATCCTGTTTGATCAGTTAGCCGGAGCCAAGGTATTCTCCAAAATTGACCTTCGCTCTGGGTATCATCAGATAAAGATTAGACCAAGCGATATTCCAAAAACAGCTTTCTCCACCAGATATGGACTCTATGAATATCTGGTTATGTCCTTTGGTGTTACTAATGCACCAGCATATTTCATGTATCTCATGAACTCTGTCTTCATGCCAGAACTCGATAAATTCGTCGTGGTTTTTATCGACGACATTTTGATCTATTCTAAGAATCTTGAAGATCACACTAAACATCTTCATATTGTTCTTCAACGTTTGCGAGATCACCACCTATATGCCAAATTCTCTAAATGTGAATTCTGGCTTGACACTGTCAAATTTTTGGGTCATACCATCTCTAAAGACGGTATATCCGTTGACCCGAGTAAAGTTCAGGAAGTGATGGATTGGAAACCCCCTACTTCGGTCCATCAAATTCGCAGTTTTCTCGGTCTTGCTGGCTACTACCATCGTTTTATTCCAAATTTCTCCCGGATAGCTAAGCCCATGACAGAACTATTGAAGAAAGGAGTTAAATTCTCCTGGAATGCGAAATGTGAAGAAGCTTTCCATACTTTAAGAGCACCTCTTACCACTGCTCCAGTTTTGGCTCAGCCAAACACATCCAGACCTTTTGATGTCTACTGTGATGCATCAGGCACCGGACTTGGGTGTGTACTTATGCAAGATAACCGCGTGATTGCCTATGCCTCTAGAGCACTTCGGACACATGAGCAAAATTATCCTACACATGACCTTGAGCTTGCAGCCGTTATACATTCACTTAAACTTTGGAGACACCACCTTATGGGTACCAAGTGCAACATTTATACAGATCATAAGAGTCTAAAGTACATCTTTACACAAGCAGACTTGAATATGAGGCAAAGACGTTGGTTAGAGCTTATAAAGGATTATGATCTTGAAGTACACTACCATCCCGGCAAAGCCAATGTGGTTGCGGATGCACTTAGCCGCAAGTCACATTGTCACTATTTATCAGTAGAAGTCTTCAACGACACTCTTTGCTGGGAAATGATGAAGCTTAGACTAGAGATCGTCTCTCAAGGCAGTTTGAGTCATATAGCAGTTGAGCCTATACTTCAAGATAGTATCGTTATGGCACAACAACATGATAAAGGAGTCAGAATTATCAAGCAACAATTAGCCCAAGGAGAAGAAAAATATAAATGTTTTCAAGAGGATCCTAAGGGAATTCTACGGTTTAATAGACCCATGGTTGTACCCAAGAACCATCAGCTTCGCAAACAAATAATGGATGAAGCACATTTATCCAAATTTGCTATGCACCCTGGCAGTACGAAAATGTACCAAGACTTGAAACAGAATTTCTGGTGGACTCGTATGAGAAGAGAAATAGCAAAGTACGTCTCTGAGTGTGATATTTGCCAGAGAGTTAAGGCCAGTTATCTAAGGACTTCTGGTACACTGCAGCCTTTACCTATTCCTTCTTGGAAATGGGAAGATATCAGTATGGATTTTATCGTAGGTTTACCCACTACTTCCCAGAAGCATGATTCTATTTGGGTGATTGTGGATAGATTAACTAAGACCGCTCATTTTCTTCCAGTACATACCACTTACACTGCTAGGAAGTATGCGTAAATATATCTAGATCAGGTCGTGCGTCTCCATGGGATACCTAAAACGATCATCTCTGATCGTGGAGCACAGTTTGTTGCTCGTTTCTGGGAGAAATTTCAACAAACTCTTGGAACCAAGTTAATCCGAAGCTCTGCATATCATCTGCAGACAGATGGGCAAACAGAAAGGATAAACCAAGTCCTAGAAGATATGCTTCGAGCTTGCGTGATCCAGTATGATAAGCATTGGGACAAATGCTTAGCTCTGGCAGAATTCTCCTATAATAACAGTTATCAATCAAGTATCAAAATAGCTCCTTTTGAAGCCTTATATGGTCACCAATGCAGAACTCCTTTAAATTGTCTCAGACTGGTGAACGCGAAATCTTTGGACCCGATCTTGTTACCGAGGCAGAAGAAAAGGTAAAGATCATTCGGAACAACTTAAAAGCAGCTCAATCAAGATAAAAGAGCTACGCAGACAAAAGGAGGAAACCCATACAGTTTGAACTAGGTGATTTTGTCTACCTGCGAGTATCCCCTACTCGAGGTGTTCAACGATTTGGTATCAAGGGCAAACTCGCTCCTCGCTACGTTGGTCCTTTTGAAATCCTTGAAATTTGTGGACCCATAGCCTATCGACTTCAACTTCCTCCTCAGCTAGCAGCTATTCATAATGTTTTCCATGTATCTCAGCTGAAGAAATGTATCAGCGTTCCTACTGAAATCGTTGATACGCAAGGTATCGATATCGAACCCGATCTTTCTTATAAGGAACTTCCAATCAGAATCTTAGATACTAAAGAAAGAAGTACTAGAAGAACAACAGCCAAAATGTTTAAGATCCAGTGGAATCATCATACAGAAGAAGCTACTTGGGAAACTGAAGATTATCTTCAGAAAAACTTCCCAGACTTCCTTAACAATTCTTAGGTATCTACCCTCTTATTCCATCATTCCTGTAATCTCGGGATGAGATTCCTTTTTGGGGGGACGGTTGTGACACCCTAGGTGTCAAATAGAGCAAGCCAATAGGAGAAATTGTTGTGTATGGTTTGAATTGTGTGAATTTTGAGTGAAGTTATAAAAAATAAGGGCATTTATGTAATTTCACAAAAATACAAGTCCCTTTTATGTAAATAGTGGAATGGTAAAAGTAACTTTCAAAGTTACTAAGGGTCAAAATGTAAAAGTGGAAAAGCAATCATGACCAGCCATAAATATTTGCAACTAAGCCCAAGAGTCCATAAAATTTACACTACTAGGACAAAACTTATGTAAAGATTAATTTGAGTGCAAAATGGTAAAATAAAATATTGTGCTTTAGGTTTCTGAACTTGAGCCCTAAAGCAAAGTTATAGGATTTGAAAAGTTCTACAACTTTTATTTTGACCATTTCCTCATTAGAGCTCTGGATCAGTGGGAAATTTCTATTTGCAGTAAAGTCCTTGAGGTTTTCGCAATTTCCAATGAGGCCCCTCGGATCTCCTTCTCTCTTCTTCCTCCTCTGGCACCTCCTCTGCTTTGCCCACTGCTCCTCTGCCGCCGGTGTCAGCGCCGCTTCCCCGGCCATGTGCTGAGCCTCGGTCGCTCCCCGGCGCCACCTCCAGCTCCTAGCCGCTCCACGCGTCGCCCCCAACCCGAGCGCCGCTCTAGCTCCTCCTCCCTGGCTCTCTTGCGCGTGTGCCATGCTGTCCCGCGGCTCTGCCACCGCTATCTTGCCACCGCCGTGGCACTGCCCGTGCATGCCCCCTCGCCCCCTCTTTTCTGGTTCAAGAGCAGCACTAGCTCCCTCTCTCCCCATTCCATTCCCGTTTCTGCTTTCTACTTGCCCAGAACCCCGAGCACCACCGCCGCCATCTCCTCCAACTCCGGCGCCCTCCTGTTCGCCGTGGACAGCTCACTCCAACCCTCCCTGCACCACCACAACCCCCTAGGAAGTTTCCCCTCGCCGTGGCCGGACCTCCACCGGAGCTACCTCGCCGCTGTTACCGCTTCACCGGTGAGTTCCTGTCCACCGTCGAGCTCTTACCTCCAACCCTCCTCCGTCCAATTCGACTACTCCAATAGCTTCCCCTCATCCTCTTGCAGCTATCAAGCCCAAGCTTGGCCCTTCTCCTCGTCGGAAACCCCCTCGCTGACGAGCGCCCCTCCGCCGCCGCCTCGGCCGCCGTGGGAACGCCCCCTTCGACCATCCCCTCCCCTTTCCTAAGCCCCCAGCAGGTGCGCCTTGAGCTCCTGAAGCTTGCTGACCACTTCTCCTCCAACCCCCGCCCTTTCCCTCACCGGATTTTGGCTGGCAACCTCCCTGCCCTTCTTCCCCGACAAGCCAAGGGCATCCCTGTAATGATTTCAAAAATTCTAAGGGTGTCCCTGTAAAATTCCAGAGCCCTCCCCAATTCAAAAGCTGTGAACTTCAAAAATATGTAGAAAATTGTAGAAAATTCAGAAAAATGACAAACTAGTTTTGTTGGAATCCTTAAGTTAAATTCGACTCCTTTTATATGGCAAGTTTGAGCTGTATGAGTGTAGTTTTTTATGTAAATTAAATTGTATGAAATGAATGTTTTATTTGTTTCTCATGTTATATGCATGTGTTGTGGCTGAAATTTGGAACTTAGATTGTATGTGCCATATATAGCTCTGTGTAAAAAACTCGAGTTCTTTACTGCTCATTTACTTAGATTTCGAGTACTTTTGTTATATGTTGATGAAATGCTTAAATTTTTAATTAAGGATGTTTCTGTTAGTAGTTGTAATTGAAATTTATACCATAACTTCCTTTTTGCATATGTATCCATAATAAAAATTTTAGGATTATTAGTAGGCCATACATCAAGTTATGAATTTTTGCTTGTTCCCAAAGATAATTCATTTATGCTAGTTTTTATTCATGAAAAATTAAGAAAATATTTTGAAGTATTGTTCTTGAGTAGTGTAATACTTTTCGAAATTCTCAACCCATGATCAAGTGTAGAACAACTAAAATAAATAGAACTTGATTAGTAGATCCATATTAAATAATAACTTAGGGTTATTTAAGGTGATTAGCTAGTTAAATAAATAAAGGTGTTAAATGTAATTAGTTCAATAATCAACCATGCTACTTCATGTAGTTAGTTAAATGTTTAGAGTTACCCCCCTGTCACTTAATGTAACTAAGTATATGGGTTAATACCCGATAAATGACTGCCCAGTAAATGGCAACTGTGTTGTTTGCTAGTATATAGTGTTAAGTTCGATGGATTGCAACTTTATTGTGAAGTGGAGTAACCATCAATGCATTTTCTAAACTGCATCATTTTCATCACATGTAGACTCGACGTTTCTCGCCGACGTGATTATCAGATTCACCTGGAACCCGAAGTGGAAGTCTCTGAAGACGCCGGGAACATTGTCGGAGACATAACTGAGACCCCGAACCCGAGTTCGGGAGAATTTATTAACATCTCTGACCCCAACCCCACCAGCGAAGGCAAGCCCCGGATATAAACCCAATATCTTATTTACAATGCAATTTACCTCTATATATTTATATACTTGTGCATTAAGTTCTTAGGAGTTGTCTGGAAACCGTAGATGCATCTCCCTAGGAACCAATGTATTGAATATTAGAAACTGAGTCCGACTAGTGCTATGCTAATAGGACCGGTAGAAGTCGAGTGATTTCCTGTCACTCGCGCGATATAGAAATTGATTGATTACAATTCTGTAATCACTATAAGGATGACGGACAGGGTTATGTGTAGTATCTAAGGATACCCCGTCTGTGTTGATGAATTTGGTTAAGGTCACAGTGTGTGGTAGTGGCAGTTAAGCGTTTGAAAGTACTAGCCACATGCCGCGAAATATGGTAAGCGGTAAGCCTAGTAACCAATCGGCCCGACAAGTGGACTCGTCTCCCACCACTCGACTTTTATTTTTATGTTTACACGCACCGACTGTGGGAGTATGTTCTGCAGAG
This sequence comes from Panicum hallii, assembly GCF_002211085.1. NCBI lineage: Eukaryota > Viridiplantae > Streptophyta > Magnoliopsida > Poales > Poaceae > Panicum > Panicum hallii. Next base: position 33,793,719 of record NC_038045.1, on the reverse strand, counting down.
CAGACGGGAATACGGTCATGTAGTCGCGCTACAAACGTATGTCCCGCACATTGGATGTGCATATGGTCCTACAGTCGCTTGTGGTGGCATTGTTCCACGACCCGGAATGAAAGGCAAACGGTTGCTTCGGAATGACCTGTTGGTGTTCCAAGCGTGTGAGTTAGGTTTACCTTGCAAGGGTTGAAATTTGATTTAGAATCATCCGTTTCTCACGAAGATTGAGACTGCTTAACTCTTTTGCCACATAGAGTAACAAGAGTAATGTTGTTGATGAGTAATACTGGTGTATGTTTAAAAAGACTCTACCTTGCTTGAGTAGTTACAGGTGCTCACTTAGAATGGTTAAAGGAACTAGAATCTGAGAGCTAAAATATGAAAGTAAGGACCTACTCTTTGTTGCTTTTCAGCTGAAACAAAATCCAAAACCCTATTAAATCCTTCAAGGTCTCATTATGGGCTAAGGGTGTGTTCGTTTCCTACCCTCTAAATTTTGGACCCATCACATCAAAGAGAATCTTATCATTTAGAAGTATTAAATAAAGTCTAATTACAAAACTTTTTGCATAGATGGGTGCTAATTCACGAGATAAATTTAATGAGCCTAATTAATCCATAATTTGCCACAGTGATGCTACATTAATCATCCACTAATCATGGACTAATATATCTCATTAGATTCGTCTTACGAATTAGCCCTGGGGTTCTGCAATTAGTTTTGTAATTAGACTTTATTTAATACTTCTAAATGACAAGATTCTCTTTGATGTGACCCCTCTAAACTTTAGGCCGCAGGAAACGAACACACCCTAAGTATACCCAATACCGGGTAAGCCTTGCTGAGTATTAGAGTACTCAGCCTTACCTTATGATTTTATTTCAGGTAATGTCTCTGAAGACCCTACTCTTCCCATGCCTTGGCCATATGCTTTGCCTGATGGTTGGTCTGTGGAGTGGGACCCGTCCCCGGCCAACACCGACCATAACGAGTGAGGTCATGCCATGGCTTAGCATGATGTCCATACTGACGACGTGTACAGTTATCGTACTTTGAATTCCGCTGTTGTGAACTTGAAGTTTAATCTGGTTTGTAATAACTTTTATCAGTGTAAAACTTATGCTATTCTATAAACTCTTGTAATATAAGTGCTTGTGATGTAAAATATGATGGCAATTGTATCTCTAGACTCGCCTTCGTGCGAGGTACCTTGTTGGATCCTGCTTTCGGTGGTTTATCGGGACATTACCCGACAGGCCAAGGGGTTACACCGTTTGAAGCACGTTGGAGCCCTTGAGAGAGAGGACTTGCGTACTTGAGCTGGTGTAATTCAGGTTGGTTATGCCACACTGTCTTGCACGGCGTAGATGATGCCCGCGTGCAGTAGCTTTAGAACCTCTTTCTTTACTACCTCCCTCGTCGCATCATTAAGCCGTCGCTGATGTTCTCTTGACGGCTTATGGCCCGGCTCCATAGGAATGCGATGGGTGCATAAGTTGGGGTTGGTCCCCTTCAAGTCTTGTAGAGAATACCCAATGATAGATCGGTACTTCTCCAAGACTGCAACGAGTCGTCGAGTCTCACTCTCTGTCAGCTTATCACTGATGATGACTGGCGTGCCTCTATTGTTATGGAGGAAAGCATACTTCAAACTAGGAGGCAGTGGCTTCAACTCAGGAGAAGAAGGTTGCGGATTCTCCTCTTCCTCAAGCTTACTCTTGCCGTCCGGATCTATTTCCTGGGTGAAGTGAATGGCAGGCATCTTCTTCAATATTGGGTTGAGTTACCCTTCTTGAATAATGTTCATCGCCTCTTCCACTAAGTCTTGCTGCGGCCTAGCTTCTGCAATGGTGTTGCATGAACTAACTAGGCTGACTAGGATTTTATCTTTGCCAACCTTAACCTCGAGGATTGCTCAGTCTCTATTTGGGTTGACAAGTGGTTGTATTGGCTGTCCGATCAAGATGAACTCTTCACCTTCAGGGATATCGAAGATTTGAAAATCCAGGAAGATCTTGTTATGCCCCATCCTCAGGGACATAACATGAAGGATTCCTTTACTCTCCAAAATCTGGTTGTCGATCCACTTCAGGTGCTTACGAGAGAAAGTCAGGGGCTCTTCTGGTGCAATGTGTTCTGCCATCATTTTGGACATCACATTCACCCTGAATTTTGGATCGTAAAAGACTTCTTGCAGTGCAGCGTCCCCAATAGTGCACAGAAGTATTCTAAAATCATAGCAGATCTGTATGACACTACTGCTGGATTTTGCTTCCTCTGTCCATTCCTTACTCATAATCACAGTAAGACCCTCAATCTGCGGTGTGGCATCTTGAATGAACGCCTCAGATCTTGAGCATATGCACTTGTGCTCCTTTGGCATGGCTGAAATATTGCCGAGTTCCATATACTCTTCTTCTGTGAAGAGATCAGGGATGAACATTGGCATATCTTCTATGAGTGGCTCATAATCTATGGACTTGGTTGGTTCGGTGATTTCCTCTATGTATGGTGGAGGTGGGAGGATGCAGGTGATAGGGTGTGAACTTGCTGCTTCTCTTTGGGCTAATCAGTTGGCTCGGGCGGTGTCGGTGTTTTACCGCCTGCCCACCGAGGATACAGTCCCGTACTCCTGGGTCTGACAGGCGGATCATCAAAGACTCCCATGTACTAAGTGCTCTCAAAGACCTTCTCCAGGATGGTTCTTACTTCAGCAACTTCTTGTACATGACAGATCCCTCGGAGGCGACATTCATGAAATACGCGCTCTCTGGATTAAGACTACCAACGAAGTGCTGCACCAGCATCTCTTCCATATTATGAGGTGGTCCGGAATTTGCCATCTGCATGAATCTTTCCCACGTTGCTCCAAGTGACTCTTCGCCTTGTTTGAATGATAGTAGTTGAATGCGAAGTGTGAACACTTTGGTAAAAGGGAAGAAGAATAAGCAGAACTCATCCTTCAGCATGATCCAATCTCCTCCAACTTTCTCTGACTTCCGGTCGTACCAAACTTTTGCTTCTCCCGTCAGAGAGAACGAAAAGAGCTTCCACTGTAGGGTGTTTTGATTCATACCGGGTATGATAAGCATAGAGCAATTTTGCTCGGATTCCTCCAGGTGAGCATAGGGACTTTCATCCTTTCTACCAGAAAAGGACTATGCGCGAACCATGGGTATGACACTGGGACGGATCTCATAACCATCAGAGAAAATGGGCTGGCAAGATGGAGGCGGTTCCTAATACATGCGAGATGGAACGCCTAGATAACTAGGAGAAAACTCCATGTGGGTGTGTGGAAAGGTGCGGAAAGTGTACAACTAAAAAAGTTCTAAACTAGTATTGCTATTTCTCCCTGGCAACGGCGCCAGAAAGCTTGTTGGCACTCCTTAGCCTATACAAACTAATCCACAAGCGCATGGATACCGATGTAGCTTTCACCAAGAAGTTTACCTGGGATATCGAATCCAAAGAACGATAAGCGCAACCAGACCTAGAACTATTCAACCGGACCCACCTGGAGAGAAGAGGTAAGAGGGTAGAGGGCCTAAGTTCAGTTAGCCAACTTGTTACCCAGATAACTTGCTATCTACTAATTTGATCTACTTCGGCAGCTAGAAGAGGAAGGACTTCAGAAAGGGGTGAGAGGGGAGTCCAACAGCAACCTGCTACTACTACTATGAAAACACCCGAACGTGGTGGACTACGAGGGACGGATAAGGCTATCACCACCTGCCGCCTATCACACTGTTCCGTGGGGTGGAACACAACCCAAGATAACTATCTAGCCTAGGCACCGCGCCTACACTATCAAGTTACTCACTTCCGCCTCGCCCTAAGGCTAGAAGAAACCCCAAATGGATAGAACTTGCTACCCACACAGATAAGGGATCCTGCAGATCGAAGGAAGTAAGTAAACAAGTTACTAAAAGTAAAGAGAAATACTAGCGAGATACTGAAGATAAATGAGGAACTTACCAATGAAGCTTTATTCCTTTGAGGTGGCTACAGAGTTGGAGTAGGACCGAGGGAACCCGGCTCCTCTCCTAGCTTGGATCTCACCCAAGCTCTCACCTCACACTCTCCCTATTCTACACTAAGGTAGAGCAACAACACTAAGACTCTTCTCCTCTCCAAGGATAGTGTCTTGAATGGAGGTGTGGGCTGCCTTTTATAGGCTTTCAAGGTCGGTTCTTACTGCGTAGCTTGTCTTGTAAGTAGGTATGGTGGTTGATGTAACATCCACGCAAAGTTGGTGATGAGGACATCACTAATTTGGATGCACACAACACTCCTCCGCTGGACTTTCAAGGTCCAATCACTAGAGCTCGTGCACGACAATTGAACTTAGAGGTGAGCTTATTCCTAAGCACTTAAACTTATGATTTTGAGAATAGATTGCTACCTAATGATTATATTATGATTAGGAACCAAGGAGAGGACCAGGAGATGCATGTAGAAGGGCTTGGAGGTGTGGAGATACAGCAAGGGAGTGCAAGCCAAGTTGGAGACCCAATCCAAGTCGACTTCGAGTCCACCTCGGAGTCCAAAAGCAGTCTGCCTTAAATTGGACGCCCAGGCCACATACAGAGTCGGATTTGGACGTTCTATATATGGTTGGAACCAAAATTTCATAAGGCTTCCAATAGAACTAGACCCACCTCAAAATTTCTTCAGCGTTGATGGGAATCATTGAAACAAGTGGACATCCAGAATCTATCAGGGTGCACCGTCACCATCTTTTGGGCCGCTGGCCCGTGTATCGTGTTGGAGCCCCTTAGGGTTGCGTCCAGGGGACTTGCCCACCCCTAACTCCTTTTTATTCAGTAGCCATCGCCACTTTAGTGTTTGGGTTTTGCATAGATTCAATCTATCATCGAACAGTGTCGCCGTTCATCGATTTGTGAGACCCCAACTTGTGAGTTTAATCATTCATCTGCAAATTGGTTGCATTCTTCCTTATTCTTGCTTGTGTTCTTCGATTCGTAGGCAAGGATTAGCCTTCTTGGTGAGGTCGACTGAGCACCACCGGTCGATAACCAGAGGAGGCGTTGTGCTATGATTGCGGGATTCGGAACGTGTTGTTCGGAAGCCGGATTGAATTGTGTAGTGACTCCACCAAATCGAGAGCTATCAGAACCTTTCGGAAGATTGGGAACCCTATTCTACATCAAGTGGTATCCAGAGACAAGTTTACCGTCAGATTCATCTTACCCTTATTAGATTTATTTTGCCTTCATCCTAGAGTCCACAGAAAAGCTAAAAAATTTTATCTCCTTCCTAGACCGTGTTTAGCCGTTTGCATAATTCTGTTTCAGAGTCCGTAGTGTTGAGTTTATGTTGTAGTTCATGTCTTTGTTGCTGGTTTAGTTCATGTTTTAGTTTGGTTGTGTTTCCCTTTTCCACTATCATCGTTTCCACATTTGTTTCCCCCACCCGATTCGCATCCGATTCCGATTCCGATTTGTTTCCACATTTTTTTCTGGAAAGCTCTAAAAAATTGCACATATGATTCCCCGGCAATGCCGGGTATGGCAATCTCAAAAAAATTAAAAAAGATCAGGAAGGCACTTGATTCGAGCTCCGAAGTTCCAACACCAGTTTTTCCAAACGCTCGCAAATTTCTACCAATCATATCTTTCATCGGTTTGAGCTGATCCTTGGTGTTGTTCCTATTCTTGTGCCCCTGTTTGAGAAAAAATATAAAAAAAGCAAAAAAACAAAAATTTGATTCCTACTAGTGCTACAGGACAAAACAGGAGGCTTTCACCTGTTGTTTCTCATAGTGCTGCTGGATACTTGTTGATCCTATCATTGCTGTTCCTCATATTCACCCTTGTGCCTTTCTTGTTGACACTACTGTTCTAAGACACGAGTAGACCAGCAATTAAGGACTAGTAGCTTTGGACATTTATTCAGCATTACTATCTGTTATTGAATTGTGTTCCACTCACATATTTGGCCTTCCTATAGCTCCACATACAACTTCTGGACAGCAGGTTTTTGACCCTTGCAATGGCAGAGCATGCCTCCCAGGTATCCTTTGCCTTGCTGGTAAGACCCTTGTAAGAGCTTGGTAAGCTGTTTTCCTATTGCGGTGTTGATTGAGAGGCACCACTATTCCTGCATAGTAGATTATTAGGGATAACCTTCACTGTTTGTTCCTATTCTAGTGTCCATAATGGCAGGTGATGATGGAAGTGGCACCCCCAAAGACTTTCACGAGTGTGTGAGCCAAGATCAACTACGTGATGCCATCAAGGACTTCAGGCTCCATGAATCCATTGAGCGCTTGGATAAACGGATATCCACTCTAACCGATAGGGTGGTTGCGTTGGAAACTTGTCCCCCACCCAATGAAGATGAGGACGTGGTCTATGATGTCCATGGTAACACAGATGAAGCAGCCACCAGAGATGCACGACTTCGATGTCGTCTACGCACCAACACCATAGGTATGGGTGGTAATCGTAACCGTGCTCCCGATGACCCTTATGCTAAGATTAAATTCAATATACCTTCATTTTCTGCACATTATGATGCTGAGGGATATCTTGATTGGGAGATGACTGTCGAGCAGAAATTTAGTGCCCATCTTGTACCTGAACAACATAGAGTTCGACAAGCCACTAGTGAATTTAAGGATTTTGCTATCATTTGGTGGACTGGTTTAACTTCCGCGAGGCTTGCACCTACTACATAGGCAGAACTTAAGGTTGCTATGCATGATAGATTTATTCCCCCATCTTATCATAGAGATCTGCGTAAGAGCTTGATGCGCTTAGAACAGGGAGATAAGTCTATACAGGACTATTATGGTGAGCTTCAAAAGGGTTTGATGTGCTGCAGCATTGTAGAGGGAACTAAGGATTCTATTTGTCATTTTTACTCGGGTTTGGCGTGATATTATGGACATAGTGGATTATAAGGAGTTTAACACCGTCAACCAGTTGTTTCAGTTGGCTATGTTTGCAGAAAAGGAGTTGCAGGGACGTGCTTTGCAGGGCACGAGCAAGGTTGGCACCACATACGCTCCACGTTCGACGCCATCGTCCGGGCTGACCAGACCCTGCTCCTTTCGGGTGCATCCTCCAACGAGTAAGCGACCAGTAGATGCTGGAGTTGCTGCACCGCCTAAACCTTCAGATTCAAGTAAAAAGTCTTTCTAGGTTCCAGCAGGTGCATCCTCTGTGTCTTCTACAGGACGCATGATCAGAATTCAGTGCCACCATTGCCTTGGTTTTGGCCATGTGCAGAAGGATTGCCCAAGTCAGCGGGCATACATGGCTATAGATGATGGGTACATCAGCACCTCCGACATGGAAGATGATGCAGCAGAAGATGCTACTACGGAGGATGGCGATGTCCTTGGTAGCGAGGACATGATGGCCTTTAGGAGCATCATCGTGCACCGAGTACTCAGCATGCAGTTACAGCAACTAGAGAAGCTTCAACGCCATAATTTATTCCAGACTTTCTTCGTCATCAACAATCAATGAGCACGTGTCATCATTGATGGAGGTAGGTGCAATAATTTGGTGAGTTCAAATTTGGTCAAGAAGCTAGGCTTGACCACATGCCCCCACCCTCAGCCATACCATCTTATGTGGTTTAATGATGCTGGAAAAGCTAAGGTAATACATACTTGTAGAGTTTCATTTTCCATTGGTTCCTATGCTAGTTCTATTGATTGTGATGTGGTACCTATGGAAGCTTGTTCAATTTTATTAGGTCATCCTTGGGAATTTGATAATGATGCTACACACCATGGTTGAATTAATACATACACTTTTATGCATAAAGGAAAGAAAATTACTTTGTTACCTTTGACCCCAGCTGAAATTCTACAAGCTGATAAAGAATGAGATGCTAGTTTGAATGATACTAATTCTAAAAATCAGCAAGTTGCTAAGTCTCTTTACCCACCTAAAAAGGACAAAGAAATTAAATTGAAGGGTGGTGTCATGCTTGCCAGAAAATGTAACCTTGCTGAAATTTCTGATGATGATGTTTGCTATGCTTTGGTGTGCACGCAGACCTTGTTTTCACTTGATAATATTGCGAGCTCGATACCTCCTGTTGCCACTAACCTTTTGCAGGAGTATGAGGACATTTTTCCATCTGAGATACCACCGGGACTACCACCTATGAGAGGGATTGAGCATCAAATTGATTTGATTCCGGGTGCAACTTTGCCAAACCGTGCTGCTTATAGAACCAACCCCAAGGAGACTAAGGAAATTCAGCGACAAGTCCAAGACCTTTTGGACCGCGGGTATGTACGGGAAAGCCTTAGTCCTTGTGCCGTTCCTATTCTTTTGGTTCCTAAGAAAGATGGTACTTGGCGTATGTGTGTTGATTGTAGAGCTATCAATAGTATTACTATTCGGTATCGTCATCCTATTCCTAGGCTAGACGACATGCTTGATGAGTTGTGTGGCTCTATCATTTTCACAAAAATTGACTTGCGTAGTGGCCACCACCAAATTAGAATGAAACTTGGAGATGAATGGAAAACAGCTTTTAAAACCAAATTTGGGTTTATGAGTGGTTAGTAATGTCTTTCGGTTTAACTAATGCACCTAGTACTTTCATGCGAATAATGAATGAGGTTTTGAGGGCTTTTATTGGTCGATTTGTGGTGGTTTAATTTGATGATATCTTGATTTATAGCAAGTCTTTGGATGAACATATGGACCACTTACGTGCTGTTTTTAATGCTTTATGAGATGCACATTTATTTGCTAACCTTGAGAAGTGCATCTTTTGCACGGGTCGAGTCTCTTTCCTTGGATATGTTGTAACTCTTCAGGGAATTGAGGTGGATGAGACAAAAATTGAAGCCATAAAGAGCTGGCCGACTCCCCAATCCATCACACAGGTGAGGAGTTTTCTTGGTCTTGCAGGTTTCTATCGCTGTTTTGTCAAAGATTTCAGCACCATCGCTGCGCTACTGCACGAGTTGACGAAGAAGGGTGTGGTGTTTCGTTGGGGACAAACACAAGATGAGTCCTTTGCCACTTTAAAGGACAAGCTTACGCACATACCACTGCTGCAACTTCTAAATTTTGGTAAGACTTTTGAGCTTGAATGTGATGCTAGTGAAATTGGCATTGGTGGTTTTTTGATGCAAGATAGTAAGCCTGTTGCATACTTTAGCGAAAAATTGCATGGTCCTGTTCTAAATTACTCTACGTATGATAAGGAATTGTATGCTCTTGTACGTTCTTTAGAGATGTGGTGTCATTATTTGTGGCCTAAGGAATTTGTTATACATTCTGATCATGAATCGCTTAAGTATCTTCATTCTCAAAACAATCTGAACCGTAGCATGCTAAATGGGTTGAATTTATTGAGTCTTTTCCTTACATCATCAGACATAAGAAAGGGAAGGATAATATAATTGCTGATGCTTTGTCTAGACGATATGCTTTGTCGTCCCAACTTGATTGTCGGATTTTTGGACTTGAATCAATTAAAGAACATTATGCGCTTGACCCTAATTTTAAAGATGTCTTGCTGAATTGTAATGAGGGACGTACATGGAACAAGTTTGTGGTCAATGATGGGTTTATGTTTAAACCTAACCGCTTGTGCATTCCAGTTGGTTCCGTTCATCTTTTGTTGATGCAGGGAGCGCATGGAGGAGGATTGATGGGGTATTTTGGTGCTAAGAAGACGGAAGATGTTTTCGCCTCACATTTCTTTTGGCCAAAGATGAGGAGAGACGTTGAGTGGTTCGTTAGTCATTGCACTACATGTCAAAAAGCTAAGTCTCGATTGAATCCACATGGTTTGTACATACCTCTTCTTGTTCCTTCTATTCCATAGGCGGATATTTCTATGAATTTCATTAGTTTGTGAGACCCCAACTTGTGAGTTTAATCATTCATCTGCAAATTGGTTGCATTCTTCCTTGTTCTTGCTTGTGTTCTTCGATTCGCAGGCAAGGATTAGCCTTCTTGGCGAGGTTGACCGAGCACCACCGGTCGATAACCAGATGAGACGTTGTGCTGCGATTGTAGGATTCGGAACGTGTTGTTCAGAAGCCGGATCGAATTGTATAGCGACTCCACCAAATCGAGAGCTATCAAAACCTTTCGGAAGATTGGGAACCCTAGTCTACATCAGTTGGACACGTGGTTTTGTTGAGGCAGGCCGGCCGGCCTAAGGAAGTTGCCACTTGTAACCACCTTTCTTGTGGACGCTCTTGATAACTCTTGGAGGTTGGTAACGGTCGCATCTCATTGAGGTTGGACAGTTAGAGGCCGACCGGCCTGGTCAAGGCCAGTCGGCCTAGCTCTGGCTCCTCTCATCCCTCCATTGCACTGACTTGTTGATCAATGCGTGCATGTGCTCGAGGAAGGTGGTTTTGAGCTTGAAGACCAAGGTAGTCGCTGCATGTGGGTCCATCAATCCATGGCTCAAGCCTTTCAACCGTAGGATGTATTTCTTTCTGATGTGCTTGCAGACAAAGTTTGTCCCAATTTGGCTACACGTGTGTCAGGATAGCTTGGACTTGTGTTTGTGTGCATGCAGACAAAGTTTGTTCCTGAAAGGCCACAGTGCCAGGCCGGCCAGCCTAGGAGAGGCCGGTCAGCCTGGGATTTCTCCCAATTTGGCCGAATTTTTGATACTGAGCTTCTAAAATCAAATAATCACCAAAACTAGGGGAACTCATCAGGGTTAATGGTTTTAGCATGATTGTGGCCATGAAAGTACGGAATCCAGAGAAATGTTATCGGTAAAAATCATAGAAATCGACTGCCAACACCTACTCCAGCTCCAGACTATCAACTATTTTTTGAGCCACCGGCTTCACTTCTTCGATGTACTCTGAGAACTTTTCCTTAGAACAGTCGGCAGCCATACCATCAGCAAGTGGACTCAAGTTGGCTTTCAGCCAAAAGGACTTTACAAGCCCAAGGATGTGCGCCACATAAGTTTTGGTGGTCTCCGAGATGTAGCCAGTAATCTTCTGTGGGGCCTCATGAAGGTGCTTCAATAGAGTCTTGTTGTTAACTACTCCTTCCTTCTGAGGATCCACCATCTCAACGACTACTTGTGCAGCACCCTTAAGCTCTTCTAGCTCTTTATCTTTTAGCTCCTTCTCGGCGGCCATGTCCTTGATTTGCTCCATGCACTCTACAAGTTGCACGTCAGCATCTTCCAGTTGTTTTGCTAGAAGCTCCATATTATCTGAATGACGGTACAGTAGATTCTTCATGTTAGTCACCAGGTCATCTTTGTTTCTTATTATATTATTGAGTTTTGCGGGCAAACGACAAGAAAAAATATGCGTACAACTTCAGATGACCCTAGATGGATATTTCAAATCAGACAACGCAGTCAAAAGAGCATTACCTCAGTGAGTTTTGGCCAGCGACTTGTTTTTGCTGGTGAGATTTTCAACCTCCTTCTTCAAAAGCCAAAATTCCCTCTTGCACTCCAGCTTCAGGGTATCCAGCTCATACCTTATCTCAACATTCTTATGAATATACGCCTCAATCTGACGATCTTTGGCTTGCAATTGTTGAAGACCATCTTCAATGGCTCTCAACTTGTCTGACTTGGGTCAGGATCGGTTGGCCAGTGTCTGCTCGACAGTAGAAAAGTTTAGAAAAGCAATCAAACCAGTCGACAAGGCAGATGTCAATAGTGCAGAACACTTATCGTGGAAAATTTGTACAAATCTTTGAAGGAATCCTGAAATTGCTTCAGGATCTCTAAGGTCATCATTGGATCATCAATCAGCTCTGTGGGAACAGCATGCTGCCACCCTGATCGTGAAACCAGTATGCCACCTGAGGAAGTACCCGCAGCATCCTAATTTTCACAAGTTGGATGCTGCTGCTGGGTCTTGCCACCTCACCAGCAAGAATCAGACATGGTAAGGGTAAGATGGTACTCACAAGTGGGGGAGGCACAATTGGCTCACCTGATGGAATCTTGGGGGCTGGATCCACCACCCTGGGACCTTTCATAGAATCTTGCCCTGTGCTTGTCACTTCCTCCTCGGCTTTAGTGGTAGCGTGCGATGGAGACCTCGCATGCGGCGACGGCGGATCAGTACACGTGGCAATTGCCATCATTGTCACCAAAGCTGTAGCATTTGATGTTTTTTACAACTCGGGGGCTGGAATGGTCGCGGCATCACCAGGATGCTCCAAGCCAAGAGCGTAAGAAGGCCTACATACACGCAGTGGCAACAGGACTTGTTAGTTACAAACCATGAACCTACACAACACAGGTGATGCTGGGGAACAATCCATCACCAGAGAACTTGCACCATCCTGGGAGGTACTCGCTCCCCTCTTCCTATGCAGATCCACCAGGTTGCGGTCATCGTCAGTGTCCTCGTTCTCCTCATCGGTCAATGGGTTGAGGTCGGGGCGGTTTTCTCGTTTCTTCCGGTGTGCACTTGGCTACAAATGGCGGGGGCGCTCAATCTCCGGAAGAGGAGGCATGCTCCTATAAACATTCACATCATCTTGTGACCAGATTTTAAGCTCTATCAGTACAATTCAGATTCAAAAAGATGGCAAGTACTCGATAGAAAAAAATGGCTACTTACCCCTACTTGTTTTGAAGGCTCCTTCACACTGAACAGCGTAGGCAAATATGGCACAGTGTTGGCATTCAGAAGTACTCGGCTCACTCGCATCACAGCTTCATCTTGGTGAATGCATTCTGTAGTAAATCGAGATGGATCTGAGAGTCTGAGGTACTCGAAGCCAAATCGAGTGCACTTTTGTAGTAGCTGGATGCGCCTGCCTATCTAGGAGTACACTACTGAGGCTCTAGTGAGTCCCTCTTTTCTGAGTTTCATGATTCTCTTGAGCAGATCGTTAACCTAACTCATATCCCGGGGGCTCACTGTCCCCTCACCAGTAATCTTGGGACTCCTAGCAGCCCTCTCTGGAAGTGCGGGTTTGTGGTTCCCCGACATAAATCCAGCACTCCTTCCATCCAGACAGACTAGTCGGGAACTTGTATGGGATGTATTTTTTCTCCATACCTTGCCTTAGCTGGAGGCCAACTCCACCAACCTCAATGATGTTATTCTCACTAGGTTGCGGCTTGAGATGCAGAAGAGGTCAAAATGGGGTTCTATTCCTAAGAAGGCTTCACAGAAGTGGACAAAGATGGCTATATGCAGGATAGAGTTGGGGTTGAGGTGATGGAGTTGGATTTCCATGATGGAATCCCAAGTTGCGGAAGAAATTGCAAGTGGTGACGGCTAAACCACGCTTGACAAAGTGTGGAAATAGGACAATTTCCTCAGCACCCTCATATGATCTCACATCGCTAGTAGCAGCACGCCACTGGACAATCTCGTTGCTCTGAAGGAGGAACTAATCCACTAAAGACTGCCATCTCCAGCACACTTACTTCTTTGCCATGATTCGCCAGGCGATGTAGCGGTCTTGGATTCTTTTTCCTTCCCCTTCGTGGTGCCTTCCTTGCCAGCCATCCTTAATGTCAGGAGTCGTTTCACACGCATACGCTCGGGGGCCGAGGTGGGGGATGGCGGGGGAGCGCTCTAAGGAGGGAGGAATCTTCAATGACTACTTCTCGCAAGGAGAAAGGAGCTGGGAATGGTGCAGATCTAACTCTGGGAGCGGTGGCGGCTGTGAGATAGAGGAAGACGAAGAGCCAAGGCAGTAAAAATGATAGGGTGAGTAATCCCTAAGTCATCGCATGGTTAAATAACCACCCCGAAATTACCACAGGGTGAAGAGTTTTTCTTAGGATAAGATTTGCTTTGAGCGGTAATTTAGGATTTCTTTGGGGAAGTTATTTGTTTAATAATTTTTTCAGGGATGTAATCCAAAAAAGGGGGTTTTTGAATTTCTGAACCAATTTGCCTATTCTAAACATCAATTCAAATTCTTAACTTATTCTACAATGCATACCACGACCTTTTGGATCTTTTTTCCGAACCTAAGGATTTGGATTCAAGACTCGGGGGCTGCAGGACATGTGTCTTAAATGGCTTATTTTCAAATTTATTTGGAAGATAAAGACCAGAAGATTCAAGACTAATTTGACCCTCAGCCTGATTCTTCTATTCAACCTAAGCCTCGGGGGCTACTCCATATGGAGTGTGATTTTCATCGCACCCTGTATAAAAGAAGATTTAAGACTACTCGGGGCATGAGCACCCACTGCCTCGAGGCAGACAAGGAAGTACTCGGAAAACACCTTCAAGACGGAGTTTCAAAATAACTCAAAGACGCATTTAGAAGTAATTGAAAGTCTGCAGTACTCGGCTACGAAGAGCTCGGAGACCTGAGGCCACGGGACTACGTACATGGCATAGACTTTCTAGAATAAGGGATGGGGCATGTCCCATACCTTATCCCTATTGTAAATAATCGAATACGAGTAGAACTAGTCGGAACAGAAGTAAAACTAGCCGAGTAGTACTCCGGTAGGATTCCTAAGCTCGTATCTGGCTAGGAGATCTATAATCCTGTCCCCCAAACTATATAAGGGTGGGCAGGGACCCCCTCCAACACACAATCATCTAAGGCAATAAAACCACCACACAGGACGTAGGGTATTACACTACTTGCGGTCCGAACCTATCTAAATCTTTATGTTTCTTGCACCTTCGAGTTTCTGATCTCGGTGACACCTCACCTATAACCTACCACCTCGGAGATATCTCTCAATGGATTTGGTGGTAAAACATCAACAGAACCAAATGCAGTGCAAGCGCCAAGCCTGCGTGAGTGGAGATGATCAGTTCAAGTGTATCCACCTAGCCAGGATGAGAATGTATTTTTTTGCATCCGCTCATGTAGTCTGCATCCGTCCATACAAGCAACCAAACGTTCTTCTTTGTGAGTTTATGTGGATCCACCGGTGCATGCTTAGCTCATGCGACCAACCAAACACACTTAAATAGTCTCTTATCCTGTCCGAGTGGATGTGCTAGAAATAGCCATCTCTACTCTTGCAGGTACGGTGGATGCATTGTATCTACTTTGAACCCACTCGTCAGTCTCACATGCAAAATCACTTGTATCTATCCATGCAACCAACCAAACATCATTATAAGGATTATTGCATCTGCTTGTGCAACCAACTAAACACCTTGGGACGTGTTGGTTTCCCCGTTCCACTCATCCTGACTCATCAGAAGCCTAAAATCTCAAAAAGAGCTCCATTTGGTTAGCTGCATGTACTACTTGCATCTGCACGTGCAAATATACAGTAGCATCCTGGCCGGCCAGTGGAGCCCGATTTGAGCTTCTCTAGTCAGCCTGGCCCGACGGATGCAGGCAGAGGACAGTAGGTCCATGAGTTAGTCTCACAGCCCTGCAATATTGCGCCCACTCATGCACTCAACCAAACACAGTCCCTGCATTCTTTATATGCGCTCATGCAATCTCACTAAACGCTATTTTTCTAAGAATTTGTACCAACATAGCATGCATCCCCTCATTCAAGATATACTGTACAGATCTGCAAAATCCCATCCAAACAACCAAATACACCCCTACTTTTTACAATTACTACATCCACTCAACCTACTTCCACTCAATTAGGTTATTGGCACACGATTGTAACCAAACACACGCTAGCGGTGTCACGCCGGCAACATACAAGTGCACCAAGCTTGTTTGGTTGCTTACCTAAAAGACCATAGCCAATATTGTTTGGTATGCAGCCATGCTAAAATATGGACAATGCCTCAAAAAATGGTGTTTAGATGGTAGCCATGCTAATTTTGACACTACTAGATTTTCCCCCTATAACCACGAAACATTTAGGCAACACCACTGATTTGGGTGCAATAGGTGGGTACTATGGCACCGAAAGAGTGATTTGGTAGTAATATGCATGCCTATTACTACACATAAATTGTGTTGCGATATTTATGTTTTGTGTTGCAACAGGGTGACCCTAATGCACCTATTTTTAGGATTTGTCTTGCAATTGGTTGGGAATACTGCTACACCAATTATGAGTTGCATTAGTACTTCGTGTGTTGCAATAGAAAGGTGCTATGGCGACCATATTAGCGTTGGTTGCTTCTGAACGGCAATTTCGCAACCCTTGATTTGTGTTGCAAATTGCTTGGTGCGTTGTGGCAATAGATAAGTGGCTATTGCATCCTTTCTTGCTGCGAGATGCAATAGCATGGACGTATTGGCACAATTTTGCATGGTTGTCCAACTAGTCGTAGTCGTTGCAACTGTAACAGACTTATTGCAACCAAGTGTTCCTTGGTTGCACTTAAATTTGTCTATCACCATGCTTTTTGTTCTTACAGGTGGGCCTCCACACAAGCGTTCTTTGGTTGCACTTAAACTGGAACAAATCGTCAAACAAACTGGAACAAATCCATAGATCGACTAGGACAAATCATCAAACGAACTGGAGAAGGGGGTGGCACTGGGCGAGGAGCTCGGAAGAGGCAGCTCACCTTCCGCCCTGCCGCCGCCCCGCCGCCCGCCGCCTGCCGCTACGCGTGCGCCCGTGCGGCCGCCACTGCGCTCGACCGCCCCTGGCTACGGCCCGCCGCGCCCGCCGCCCAACGCCCGCCGCCCCACCGCCCGCGCTGCCCCCCGCCCGGCGCTCACCCAGCCCGCCACCCCGCGCGCCCCCTCCGCTCGGCCGCCGCCCCTGCCCGCGGCCCACCGTGCCCGCCGCCCGTTGCCCCGCCGCCCGTTGCCCCGCCGCCCGCGCCTTCCGCCGCCCCGCCGGCCGCCGTTGCCCACGCGCGCCCCTACTTGCGGCCCGCCGCCCCGTCGGCCGCCGCTGCCCGCGCGCGCCCCTGCCCGCGGGCCTCCACCCCGCTGTCTGCCGCTGCCCGCGCGCGCCCCTGCTCGCAGCCTGCCACCCCCCCCCCCCCCCGCCTGCGCGCGCCCCTGCGCTTGGCCGCCGCCCCGCCGGCCGCCGCTGCCCGCGCGCGCCCCTGCTTGCGGCCTACCGCCCCGCGCCCCTGCCCGTGCGCCCCCGTGCGCGCCTGTCTGCCGTGGAGTCCAATTGAGTGTACTGCGGCTGGGTCACCGTGCCTGATCGCCGGTGAGAATTCTGAAGAATTTCTTCCTTGGTGGTTGCCCGGTCTTCGTACTCTTGCGCACGAGACCAATTCTAAGTAGATATATTGTTTGACTACCGTAGAAAAAAATGCGTGTACTATGTTTGTTTTGTTGCATAAATACTGTCTATTTTTTATTTATTTCCTGAAGAATACACACAGTATTACCAACGCAATTGTTATCTGTGAACTGAAAAAGAATTCCACCAACCTGTTCGATATTTCCAGCACCTGGGAACTGAAGAATTATTTCCACGCACACACTAATAAAGAACAAAGATAGTATTTCCACCACTCTATTCTTGATTTAATTAACTGATCTATGGTCTAAAACATGATTTAGGTTGTGATTTTTTTTACCATTACAAATTTCGAATACCCATGATCCAAATCCTGGACCCGCCACTGTATATCTCCCCTGCATATATCCATGCTAGATCATGATCTCTCATTGCAAACATGCATGCAGATAAATGGCATCACACACAGATAGGAGTTGGATGCGCTTGCCTCGACATTCAAAGGTGTGGAAGGCGAATTTCTAAAGTTTTATTGAAAACTTTGGCACATCATCATCGCGACGAGCTGGTGGGTCTGTTGCGTGCCCATGTGCTACATGTCAATGCATGATAAGATATCATAACGTGTTTCAGATTCAGCTTCATTTAGTTACTAGAGGGTTTGCTGATTGTTTCATCAATAATGAATTCGAAGGCCAAACTTGTTCATCAGCTGAGGGTCGTGTGAATCATGGTGTCAATCCGGATCGCAATACTGGTATAAGAGAACCTGAAGATGCACAACCTACAGCTGACGCAGCACCTGATTTTGGAGAAGACGATGATGAAGACGCAGGTGATAACCCTGCTGCCACTAATACTCTGATTAGAAACATTATCAGTGGCTCTATACATGGACAAATCATAGATGCTGGTGAGAAACCAAATAAGGAAGCAGAGATATTTTTGAAACTATTAGAGGAGGCAAAGAAGGAATTGTATCCAGGATGCAAAGATGCAACTAAGGTCTCTTTTATCGTGCAACTTTTTCAGATAAAGTGCTTGTACGGAATTAGTAACTCAGCATTGGAGGCCATACTTAATCTGTTCTCAAAGGTTCTCCCTGAAGGCCATTGTATCCCTGACTCCTTGGATAAAGTGCAAAGGGTGGTACGAGACCTAGGCTTGGACTATATCAAGATACACGAATGTAAGAATGATTGTGTGTTATTTTTTAAGAAAAACGCAATGCTGGAGACATGTCCCATATGTGGGGAGTCTAGGTGGAGAGTTGTAGAGAAAACCTCTGATAATGAGGTTGCGGATGGTGCTACTGTTAAGAAGTGGTTTCCAGTGAAGATCCTACGCTACTTTCCTCTTATTCCTCGGCTGCAAAGAATGTACATGTCAAAGCGGTTATCAGAGGAAATGCAATGGCATAAGAAAGAATTGGTCAAAGATAGAAAAATGCGTCACCCTGCTGACTCATTGGCATGGAAGCACGTGGATAAAGAACATAGATGGTTTGCAAAAGAAGGTCATAATATTAGGCTGGATCTTGCTTCTGATGGCTTTAATCCCTTTGGGATGCAAAATGTTACATACTCGATATGGCCTGTTATCCTTATACCTTACAATATGCCTCCATGGTTGTGTCAGAAACAATCTAACTGGTTGTTGTCAATGTTGATACCTGGTCCAAAATCTCCTGGAATGGATATTGATGTATATTTGAGGCCCCTTATATTGGAGCTCATGGAGCTTTGGGAAAAGGGTGTTCCAACATGGGATGCACAGACTAGGAAGAATTTTAAATTAAATGCTCTTCTACTTTGGACAATTAATGACTTCCCAGCTTATGCTATGCTTTCTGGTTGGAGCACGAAAGGAAAGTTTGCATGTCCATACTGCCACAAAGATACTGAGTATTTGTGGTTGAAACATGGGAAGAAGCACTGCTACATGGGACATCGACGTTTCTTGCCCTCGGACCATCCATGGCGCAACAACAAGGTCAGCTTCAACAACAAGGTCGAAACCAGGGAGGCACCAGTACCACTTACAGGTGCACAGGTACTTGAGCAGTTTGAAAGTTTTGAACAAGTGAGATTTGGAAAGAAGGCATCAAAAAAAAGGAAGCGTGACGAAGACCAAAGATGGCACAACTGGAGGAAGAAGAGTATTTTTTTTGAGCTCCCTTACTGGTCTTCTTTGCTCATCAGGCATAATTTGGACGTCATGCACATTGAGAAAAATATATGCGAGTGCATATTAGGCACTCTGCTTGAATTGGAAGGTAAATGTAAGGACGGGGAGAAGGCCCGGCTTGACATGGAGCATCTACGGATACGACCAGATCAGCATCCTGTGATTAGGAATGATAAGTATACCTTGCCAGCAGCCTTGTACAAGTTAGATAAGAAGGATAAGGAAAATTTATGCAAATTTCTATATGGAGTGAAGATGCCTGATGGGGTTTCCTCCAATATAAGAAGATGTGTTGACCTAAACTCATGTAAGGTGTCTGGCTTGAAAACTCATGATTGCCATCTAATTCTACAGAAACTGTTACCCTTAGTAGTGCGTAGGATTTTGCCAGAACAAGTTGTCCTCGCATTGATTCAGCTTAGTAATTTCTTCGATGCACTATGTTCCAAGGAGCTGGTGCAAGCAGACTTGGACAAACTTAGTAGTTCAATTAGGGAGACTGTTTGTCGACTTGAGATGCTATTCCCACCTTCATTTTTTGATATCATGATGCATTTGCATGTTCATCTGGCTGAAGAGGCTAAACTTGGCGGGCCTGTGTGTTATAGATGGATGTATCCAGTGGAGCGGTACCTACGTACTGCGAAAGGATATGTGAGGAACAAGGCGTACCCTGAAGGTTCAATAGCCGAGGGATACATACTCGAGGAGTGCCTTACATTTTGCTCAAGATTCTTGGACGTGGACACCAAACTGAATCATGTTGATCGACATGAAAGTATTGCTATGAATGAGCCACCATCTGGTCTGAGCATATTTGCTGACATGGATTACAAGAGGAGAGGACAGACTATCCAGATCATTGAAGGAGATGAGATGCGGAAGATGAGGCACTACATAATTTCAAATTGTGATGAAGCTAGGCAATGGGTCGAGTAAGTTACGTTACTGAACATCATTATTTTTAAATTTTATATTTTAAACTAACAGTAATATACATTTCTATGCAGTGCGCATATGGAAGAACTGAAGAAATATGGTTCAAGAAATCTTAAAAGGCGACACGAGGAACAATTTGTAAGATGGTTCGAGGGCAAGATCAGGGAGCTACATGCGAAAGGGGAAGTAAGTTCAGAGATGTTTTCACTTGCTCAAGGACCGGACGATCGAGCTCATACATTGAATAGATGCCATATCAATAATTGGCTGTTTCGAACCGTTGACATTGAGAAAAGCCTCGTAACACAAAATAGTGGCGTGCTTGTCAAGGGCGACGGTACTACTGGCAACATGTACTGGTATGGGGTGATTAAAAGAATGATCTCACTAGAATTCCTTGGACAAAAAGAAGTTATTTTGTTGCAGTGTGACTGGTATGATGTGCCTGCTGCCACTACCAACACAGGCAGAGGATACAGTAAGGATCAATTTGGGGTTACTGATATCGATACTACTCGATACAGGTATAAGAATGAACCCTATATTCTGGCAACACAGGCAGAACAGGTGTTTTATGTGAATCTGGTAAACAAACCTGGTTGGAGCAGTGTTATTGCGATGAAACCAAGGGACTTGTTCGCCATGCCTGAATTAGAATTGAGGACTCAATTGATGTGGGTATCGAAGTCATTAATTTACTCGATGGACAACAGTATTTGACAAATTGGATAAGATCGGACAAGGAAGGCACAACCGGGGATGTCTCTGTTATTGCTCAGGTGCAGACCGAAGCAGTTGATGAACCAGACGATGCGGTCTTTGATGGTGATGATGAAGATGATGAAGATGACACATACATTGATGATGGAGTTGTTGCACCACTTGCTTTTGGGGTAGAAGGTGAAGATGATGACTTTTTTTATTTGATAATTATACGATTTTTTTTTGCTTCTCAAGAGACAATTTATTGCCATGAACAATTGATTTGAACATTATTTTTATTTTTGTTTTGGCATGTGAACAAATAATTTATTTTTGTATGGCGTGTCAATAAATAATTTATTCCCATGAAATTCCCTGAATGTCATTGAAATAAATTCCCTGAATGCCACTGAAATTTTAACTCATCCCTGAATGTCATTGAAATAAATAATTTATTCCCATGAAACAAACAACATCACCCGGCCGTGCACACATCAGCAAGAAAATGGAAAACACTAAATCAACCACCAGGGATTCGAACCCTGGCCCTAGACTTGAGAGATTGGAACCTTACCACTGTGCTACGCCTTTTGTTGTGATGGAGTTCAGTATTTACTCTATACTAAAGATGGCAACCGACACGAATTATCCGCGCAACCACGGGTAAAATCCCGTTGGGCACGGGTTTGGGTACCATTTAGTATCCATGGGTACGGATACAGATGGCAAATAATATCCGCGGATATTTTTGAAACGGATAGCAGAAACTACTATCCATACCCGATACCCGAAATCCGCATCTGACATATGGGTCCAGGTTAAGGTTGTATATAAATGCTAGGGTTTCCTCACCCACTTGGCCACTCCAATCCAGCCGCCAGCCCACCCCCGTCCAGAGTCCAGACTCCCTGGCTCCCCGCCGCCAGCCGCCAGCCCACCTGGGCACGTCCACGCCTCCACCACCACCACCAGACCGACCACGAGGTTATGTATGTTTGTATGTACACTTATGTATGTTTGTATGCTATTGAAAATCTGTATGCCTTTGAACAATTCTGTATGTTTTGCAGTAGCTATTGGACAAATGGATATAAACACGGATATCCGTTACCCGCGGGTAATGGATGTGGGTACGTTTTTCTATCCATTGCGGATAATGGGTATGGGTTCGGGTATGATTTTTAGGTCATGGGTATGGATATCCAGAGTCAATATCCGCGGATAGTTTATCCGTTGCCATCTTTACTCTATACATTACAGTAAAGAGGCGAATCCAACCTCGGACGGATCCGGCCTATGGCGATCCGCGTGCGTGCGATTAGACTAATCCCGTTGCGCCACGTGGAAAGACCGAAGAAAAATGCAAGACAATTTTTCTTTTTAATCTCTGCATAAAACTTGTAACTAGGCTTTATCCCTCATACGAACTTCAAAATAGATCATTTTTTCCTAAAAATTCCTAAAATCATGCTCTATCAAGTTATGAAACTTATTAATGCTATTATATTGAAAAATCTTCTCGTGTGAGTCTGTTTGAACAATCCAATTTTTGAATTTAAAGAAATGACAACTACAAGCAATATTTTGGTACACTAAATGATGCCAAATGGAAAAGTGATGACTACTCAAGTTTCATATCTCATCAAGATCTACAATATTTATTTAGGTTATTTTGTCATTTTCAAAATTGGTCATAACATGTAGTACAAATTTGACAAGTCTCTTATATAGTTTCTTAAACTATGTGAGTGAATCCAGGATTAATGATCAATGTATACTACCACTTTCTCAAATGAAAAAAACACCTAAATAAATATTGTAGATCTTGATGAGTTATGAAAATTTGATATTGATGACTTTTTCGGCTTAAATCATTTAGTGTTAAAAAATCTTGCTTTTAGATATCAATTTTTGAAATTCAAAATTTGGATTATTCAAACTTTGTCACATGGATTAATGACTTAAATAAAGTTTGCAGATCTTGATGTGCTCTACAACTTTAGTATTCATGATTTTTTCATTTGAAACCATTTATTACCCTAAAAAATATGTAAATTTCTTAACTTTTGAAATTTTAAATTTAAAGAGTTCAATCTAACTCGGATGGGAAATGAACAAAATAATAGTTGTAGATCTCGATAAGTTCTAAAAATATTGTATTGACAACTTTCTCATTTAAAATCATTTTTGATGTCTTAGAATTTAATATATTTCTACCATTAAAAGAAAATTAAAAAAAGAAGAAGATTAGCTGGGTATATTATTCACGTGGGATATTTTTTCCCACGGAAATTGATGAGGATAAAACCTCGTAGTGAGACCCTTTTACATCTAAGGAAATAAAATCTCCCTTAACTGACTAAAACTCAACTAATGTAAGGAAATAAAATCGTAAACAAATCTCCAACCCTTTTACATCTCGGGTAAAATAGAACTGCAATTAACGGCAAGCTTATCTCAAGGTGGGACCCAGGGATTAGTGGAGGCCGGATTAATTCCTTGACGTGAACCTTTGTCTGGTGGGCCCCATCCACATGCACACAGAGATAGATTAGGGAAACTCATGAAGTTCTGATTTCCTTGATGTTTTACGTGATCAATCTTTTCGTAAGCTAATCCTGCACCATCAGCTAATCCTGCACCATCGTATCCATAAAAAATCTCCACGGCAATCTTCCAGCATCTGGACTGTTCTATAATCTGGTTGGGTACATCTCTGCATACTTGAACTACTCGTGCATCTTCCCCTTCCTAATCCCCTCGCAAAACCAATCTAGATCTGTCAGTTAGGGTTCGACAGGCGACGCCAAGTTGGTTCTTGCCTTGCACCACGTAGGCGAAGAGGATGCCAACGTCGAGCGAGGTGGCAAGGGGGACTCATTCCTCGTCGACAACGCTGCACACACCTGCGTCGGTGATGCTACCTCCAATGTTCACACCAACATCTGGGAGGGCGACTCCACCTGTCATGTCCAGCAGGCCTAGGGCGGCGGCTTCGCTCTTTGGGTCACCTTCGTCCCAAAGAGCATCACACAGTTCGGCCGCCGAAGATGCAGGCGACGACTGCCAAGATCCAGAAAATTTTCTGCCTTCGTCTCACGACGAGACTGAGAACAGGTACGCTATTTCCAGGGGCAGAGCCATGTTGATGGTGTTTCTTTTGCTCTGATCGAACTAGTTAACCAGCTAGCAAACGGCTGAACTTGACGATCGTCCTTCCATAGATCGGGCGCTCATGCATGCATAATACTCTTTTATTTGGTTCATCTTTCCTCGTGTTAGGAAGCGCCTCTTGCCTCGTCTTTCGAAGACAAGCTTTGCGCGCCTCTTAATTTTTTACCATCAACTGTCCTGATTTAATAACGCAGATAGCAGCATCAGCCTGGATACCTAACCGAGACGTATGAAACCGACCCGCGCTTAGCAACAATGGTTTCAACTCCACGCCTATGCAGTACGCATGCCTTCTTTTGCAATCATGCTGTGATATGCAATCATGCACATTTCAGGCGTGGCTGAACCCTGCATTTGTTTGTATATGGCCACTACCAACCGACCTGTGCTTCTAATCATCTTCGAAGTACCAGGTTTCATATAATATAACTAGTAATAGTTGACAATTTAACCTGACCAACTGCCCCCGCCATCCTTTTTATTAGCTACAATCGCAGACAATATTGTAATAGATTACTTTCAGAAAATGAAAGATCATATGGGAAAATGATTCTGCGTGACTTATGCACAAGCTGTTTGTTGTTTTATGTTTTTCCAAAAAAGAAACTGAGCATATATGTTCATTATTGAATATGAACTATTATTGCAATTTGTCTTTATATTTTTTAGGTTACTTTACATTTCATCTCTCATCACAGTATTCGATATTTGCATTTATATGCAGAACGGACGATGAATGGATCATGTATGTCGTTTGCAAGGGGAGTGACGAGGGAGAAGAATTTGTTAAGGCATATAGAATTGACAAGAGTCAAATCATGCTTGGTAACTTAACAACAATGAAATCAAAATTGGGGTATGGGTCCAGGGACTACATGTACTACAAGCAAAGAAGTGCTGATGATCCTACGGCAGCAACACTAAATGATATTGACTACGATGTTGATGCTTTAAGAATGATAGATAGTAACGAGGCAGAGAGGAGCTCAGATTACTTTTATCGAAGAATCCAGTAGCAGACCGATGTGTGGCCATAACACCAATTAAATCCAAAAGAGTTTGCTCAGATCATTATGAAGAAGAAGAAGTGGAAGAATCTGAATTAGATGCATACAAAGATTGGCTAGCTTATATGCATACAAGGAACCAAGCCATGGGTGAGTTATGATGAAGCCCAATATATAAATGGATTTTGCAATGCGCTCATGACTGATATAATCGTTCCTTTTCAGAGTTTCAAGATATATACAGGGAGGACACAATCAAGACATACGAAGAATGGTTGGGGGTGAAGGAAAACTTGATGACATCAGTAATATCCCTCTCCTAATTGTCAAACAAAATACCATTCTCTGTCAAACTTCAAATTATGCTAGCTCATCATGTGACAATATTGTCTGCAGATGCGTTTTTGGATTCTAGCAGTCACATACATTCTAGTCAAGACAGCAACCCAACACCTCCAGTGCAGCCACCATCTCATGCTCGCCGTTGGAGAAACGGAAATGGTAAGTAGTGTTTATTAGGAATTAATTGTGTTTCAGTTTTCTGTGTCCGTATATGCATATATATTATGTCGTTTAATATCTATTATTACATTCTGTTCCCATGGAATAGGCTCAAAAAATGGGAAGAAAAGAGGACGTGGTCCCCTAAAAGGCTTGAAGGCAATCTCCAAGAGATTCAAGGCGGGCAATCAGAAGATAAAAGTTGAGTTCTCCAGACTTGGAGGACCGGTAGGTGAGAACTACCGCACGTTCACTGATGAAATAGTAATGTTTACAAGGAAAAGGGCGCCACTCATTGGAGTGAGATCGTGGAAAGATATCCATCAAGATGTAAAAGAGTCAATAGCATCTGATATATTGGTAATAATAATGTTTGCTTGTGTATACATTTTAATTATAAACTAACGTAACAACTGACCTAGTATTTGCATGTTCTTATAACTATATAACAGGCTAGGTGGGACATTGAGGATAATGATAATTCAAGGACAATCATATGGGGTATTGCTAAGGAGCGTTATAAAGGATGGCGTTCAACTTTCAGTGCTACGGCCAAGGCATACAACAGCTACCACGAGAGAATGTTACATAAGCCTGCAGAATTAGATATTGTTGAATGGCACTATCTGTTGAAGTATTGTAGGACTGCAAAATTCCAAGTTTGTTCCACATTGTTACTATTATTGACAACACTAATTTTGTACAAATGGCTATGTCTGAATCATTAAGATTATTGTTCAAATCTATGCATTCTGTAGGCAAGGAGCATACAGAATTCTGGGATTCGATGCCAAAAAAAGACCACACATTTGTCAGGCTCCAAGCCTTATGCTCAGTGCAGCTATGAGAAGGTAATAACTGGAAGTGCACATCTACAAGCTTTTTTGCTGGATGAATTACTAATTTGTTATGTTCTTGGCATATCAGAGAGACCCAGAAACTAGTGAGGAGCCCAATGATATGGAACTTTGGTTTATAACTCACAGTAAGGATGGGCAATGGAAAGACCAAGAATCTAGGGATGTCTATGTGAGTTCTAAATGAATTTGTACATAAGTCCATCCAAAAAGAGAATGCATGCAATTTCTTCTTCAACCAACTCCTCCATCTGTGCCTTGTAAATGTTAGGAGAAAGCAAGCAGCCTTATCTCTGAGGCGGAATCAAATGCAGAGGGAAACTTCATTACCCAAAAGGAAAAGAACAAAATTTTCCAGAAGGCATACAAGGCAGTCACAACATGCAAATCAACCAGGTTGCATGGTAATGGGTACCTGGCAAAAAACCCAACTAGAAGGCAGCTGCTGAATGCGGATCACCAGGAACAAATTCATATGGAGGAGCAACTGCATCAGGAGCACCTCGAGCTCATGGGATCATTTGGGCAGCTACAAGAACAAATGGCAACATGGGAAGCTAACAGGGAAGCCAAAAGGATAGAACATGCACGACAGATCGATGAAATGAAAAAGGCAAGGGAGGCTGATTTACAAGCGCTTAGGCAAGAGCTCCTATCGATGATGCAAGCAGCACATGGACATACAGCGTTTCAGCAGGTACTAGTCAAGCTAGTTATTGAATGACTTTCTTTCCTTAGGTTCTATATCTAATTGTTTGTACCATTTCATAGATTGTCCAACCAACAACATCTATCCAGGCAAACAATAACGTGACTGCATTTGCAAAGGTGGCGGCGGCTGCAACAAACACAAGTACCGAAGAAGGGGACGATGATGCCCTCATCCCCATTGGCGCACTTGATGGCATATCAGAAGATGAAGACACCGCTGAAGCCGAGAACGAGAACGACGCCGAGCGCGTGCGGTTCGCAGAAGGCGAGCCAACGAGCGCATACGTTCTGCACAGCGCGAACTCGACGCCGAATTCGCCGCGGCAGATGAGCGTGGCTTCAGGACTCCTGTGGCCAACATTGCTCGGGTAACAGCATTACTCGAGCGAAGCAACGACCCCAACGTCCGACAAGCACTCATCTACGCCCAACGGGCGTGGGTCCAGTTGGACCAGCAGGCTCCGGCATCGCTTGTCAGGGACGAGCACGTCGGAGACAGTCGAAGCCAGGCCCCAAGTCGAACAACAGGTAATCGCCCGCGACCCCAACGCAGCAACAACAATGATGGCGTGGGTGGAAGCCAGCTCACCGGTGGGAGGCGGCAGCCACCTCCGGCAAACAACCCGACGCAGCCCAACCCTCCACGTCAACAACCTGATCTTCACCAGAAGATCAATGAGGGGTGCGATGCCCGGTCAGTCCTCGACTCGAGGCGACGGTAACGCGAGGTAGCCGAGCGAGACGATGCTGACTGCAGTGATCGTTTCCCTGCGTTCACTACGAGATTCAACAACTACAAGTACCCGGAGGGTTTTAAGCCAATTGGTATTACCAAGTACGACGGCAAGTAGGCCCCCCAACAATGGCTCCGCTGTTACTCCACTGCCGTTGAGGTGGCTGGCGGCTCCAACACTACCAAAGTCGTCTACTTTCCGATGGCTTTGGAGCCTGCACCATTGACTTGGCTGGAAAGCCTCCCCAACGACTCTATCGACTCCTGGGAAGGCCTCAAGAAGATCTTCATCGACAACTTTCAGGGGGCGATATCCCGAGCAGGAACCCGGCACGACCTCGCCCAGTGCAAGCAAGAGCGCAATGAACTTCTCCGATCCTACACCCGCCGTTTCTTCGATGTGCGGACCACCATCGCCAACATCTCGGAAGAGGACATTATCGACTGCTTCTACAACGGCCTCACAGACCCAGGTATATATCGTGATTTTGGGCATAACAGGCCGCAGACGGTTGCAGGTTTACGCGACATGATGCACGACTGGTCTGAACAAGAAGAAAAGATGCGCGAGAGGTTTCCAAGACGCACCGACCTCAACCAGAAGCGCAACAACGACAACCGGGCTGACAAAGGCCAGCGGGGCTTTTCGGGTTCTTCCCGAAAACGCAAGCCAGACGATCTCGTCGCGGCTGTAGACCGTCCTCCGCGGGGCAAGAAGTCGACCACGCAGGAGCAGTTTGAAAAACTCCTGCAGAAGAAGTGCCCGTGGTGTGTCAACTCCAAACACGCAGCGATCGACTGCTTTCAGCTCAAGCGCACCTTTGGCTCTCCTGGAAACGGCAAGAAGAACAAGTCGAGGGGCAAAGAGCCCGAAGACGAGGAACAGGATGACAAATCTGAGATGCCCAAATTCCAGGATGCCTCCAAGACCGTCAACGTCATCTTTGGCGGTGACGAAGATTTTTGCTCCAAGCGGGAACAGAAATTGCTGCTACGGGAGATTCTATCAGTTGAACCGGCGGTACCACGACCACTCCGATGGTCGGAGGTCCCCATATCATTTTCCCGTGATGATCAATGGACCAGCTTTTCCGAGCCTAGGAAATTTCCACTGGTGCTGGATCCCGTGGTCGCAGAGGTCAAGCTTACTCGGGTTCTTATCGATGGTGGGAGCGGACTCAATCTTATCATCGCCAGTACGCTGAAGAAGATGGGTCTGGACCTGACCAACAAGCTTACACCGAGCAAGACTCCTTTTTACGGTATTGTCCCTGGCAATGCCGCGCACCCGCTTGGAACAGTTGTTCTCCCAGTCACTTTCGGGACGAGGGAGAACTACCGAACCGAGTTCATCAAGTTCGAGGTGGCCAACTTCGAATCTTCCTACCATGCTATACTGGGGAGGCCGGCGCTCGCCAAGTTCATGGCGGTGCCGCATTATGTCTACTTGCTTCTCAAGATGCCAGGACGCAGTGGTGTGCTCACGCTCCGAGGCGACTTGAAGAAGTCTTACGATTGCAATCAAGAGGCCATCCAGTATGCATCGACTTCCCGCGTGCCAGATGCTTCTGCTAAAGTACTCGCGGCCGCACAGCAACTCTCTCAAGCCAAGCTAGACATCCCGACGAAGAAGGCGAGCCAATCGGGCGTCAAGTCGACTGGTGATGTGGCTCTCAAGACGATCCAGCTCCAAGAAGGTGACTCCTCCAAGACAGCTATTATCGGCGCCGGCTTGGGCGACAAATAGGAACTCGCGCTCGTCAACTTCCTGCGGGCTAACCAAGACATATTCGCATGGAAACCATCGGATATGCCAGGGGTGCCCAAGGAGCTGATCGAGCACAGTCTTAATGTGTACCCACAAGCTGTACCAAAGAAGCAACGACTTCGCCGTTTTGCCCCTGATAAACGGGAGGCTATCAAACGGGAACTAGCCAAACTCCTCGCGGCTGGATTCATTAAAGAAGTGATCCACCCAGAGTGGGTAGCTAACCCCGTCCTTGTATTAAAAAAGAATAAAGAATGGAGAATGTGTGTCGATTATACCGATCTCAACAAGCATTGCCCAAAGGATCACTTTGGGCTCCCTCGCATCGATCAGGTAGTCGACTCGACCGCAGGTTGTGTACTATTATGTTTCCTTGATTGTTATTCAGGCTACCACTAGATTGCTCTCAAGAAAGAAGACCAGATCAAGACCGCGTTCATCACCCCGTTTGGGACTTATGCCTACAAGACAATGTCCTTCGGGTTGAAGAACGCTGGCGCCACCTATCAGCGGGCAATTCAGATGTGCTTCGCTGATCAGTTACACCGGAACGTGGAGGCCTACGTGGACGACGTGGTCGTGAAAACCCGGAGTCCCGAGGGCCTAATCACGGATCTGGAGGAAACTTTTGCCAGCCTAAGGAAGTACCGATGGAAGCTTAATCCAACCAAGTGCGTTTTTGGTGTTCCATCAGGCAAATTGCTCGGGTTCATAGTCAGTAGCCGGGGCATCGAGGCCAACCCTGAAAAGATTACCACCATCACTGATATGGAGGCACCTGCCACGATCAAAGATGTGCAGAAACTTACAGGGTGCATGGCAGCTCTCAACAGGTTCATCTCCCGGCTCGGGGAGAGAGGACTACCTTTTTTCAAACTCTTAAAGCGCCACGACAAGTTTTACTGGACAGAGGAAGCCGAGCGGGCTCTGCAGGATCTCAAGCAGCACCTACAGTCGCCCCCGATCCTCACAGCACCATTGCCAGGTGAGACCCTTTTGCTTTACATTGCGGCAACTACCCACGTTATTAGCAGTGCTATTGTTGTCGAACGCTCCGAGGAAGGCCATGCTTTTGGCATGCAGCGGCCCGTGTACTTTGTCAGTGAAGTACTCTCAGAGTCTAAGGTGCGGTACCCAGCGGTTCAAAAGCTTCTCTATGGCATATTGATCACCTCAAGGAAATTACGCCACTACTTTGAAGAGTACCAGATCACCGTGATCACAGACTACCCGTTGGCGGATATCCTACACAACCAAGACGCCACGGGTCGTATTTCAAAATGGGCAGTGGAACTGGGGGCTTTATTGATCGACTTCAAGCCACGCACTGCAATCAACTCTCAAGCTCTAGTCGACTTCATGGCAGAGTGGAGGGAAAATCAAGTTCCCAATCCAGTTGACAAGCCAGAGCATTGGACCATGTACTTCGATGGTTCTCTCAAGCTCGATGGCGGCGGCGCTGGAGTTTTATTCATTTCCCCAAGAGGCGAACAACTCAAGTACGTCCTCCAAATTCTCTGGGAGGTATCCAACAATGAAGCCGAGTATGAAGCCTTGCTTCACGGGCTTCGTTTAGCGATATCACTAGGGATCAAGCGACTACTTGTATACGGCGATTCACTTTTGGTCGTTCAGCAAGTCAACAAGGAGTGGGACTGCAACAAGGAGACCATGGAAGCCTATGTACAAGAAGTACGCAAGCTAGAAAACAAATTTTCTGGCCTAGAAGTTCATCATGTGCTGCGGGAACACAATGTCGCTGCCGATGCCTTATCTAAGCTGGGATCAACCCGAGCACAAGTCCTAGCAGGGGTATTCGTTCAGGAGCTGAAGCACCCGTCCATCAGCCCTTCACCGCAGGTTTCCACCGCCACTGGCTCCGTACAGCCAGAACGGGAGGTTTTGCTGGTCGGTGAGGACTGGAGAGGACCTTTCATCGACTTCATCCGAGATCTCGTATTACCGGCAGGGATGGACCCCAAAAGCGCTGCTGCCACCCGCCTCATGCGACGGAGCAAGGGGTTTGTCCTAGTCGAAGACAAACTTTATCGGCGCGGCGCACGATCTGGAGTACTCATGAAGTGCGTCACAACAGAAGAAGGTCTAGACATTTTGCGAGAAATACACGAGGGCGTGTGTGGTAACCATGCAGCATCACGCACGCTAGTGGGCAAAGCGTTTCGAGCTGGCTTCTGGTGGCCCACCGCCGTGTCTGATGCTGAGGACCTGATGCGAAGATGTCAGAATTGCCAGTTCTTCGGCAAGCAAACTCATGTCCCGGCCCACACCCTCATCACTATACCACCTTCCTGGCCGTTCTCTTGTTGGAGCCTCGACATGATTGGGCCCTTCGCAACGGCACCAGGAGGTTTTACTCATGTTTTGGTGGCTATCGACAAGTTCACCAAGTGGATCGAGTTCAAGCCGATCGCCAAACTTACTCCAGACAGGGTGGTCGACTTCATCTCCGACATCTTGCATCGTTTCGGCTTCCCCAACACTATTATCACCGATTTGGGTTCAAATTTCACGGCCAACCAATTCTGGGAATTCTGTGAAAATTCATCCATCGAGGTCAAATATGTTTCGGTGGCTCACCCAAGGGCAAATGGGCAAGTCGAGCGGGCAAATGGCTTGATCACTGACGGCCTCAAGAAGAGACTTTATGATGCCAATAGCAAAAAGGGCGGGAAGTGGATTCATGAGTTGCCATACGTCATCTGGGGGCTCAAGACTCAATCTTCAAAAGCCACAGGGCAGACCCCGTTCTTTCTTGTCTACGGCTCCGAGGAAATTCTCCCAGCAGATATCATGTGGAAATCCCCAAGAGTTGAGATGTATAAAGAAGGCGAGCCGAACGAGGCACGACAGCTGGAGTTGGACTCTGTCGAAGAGGCTCGCTGCTCTGCTCTCGTTCAGTCAGCCCGTTACCTACAGGGAGTCCGGCGATATCATGATCGCAACATTAAGGAAAGGTCGTTTAGCATTGGCGACCTCGTCCTTTGTCGCGTTCAGGATGAGTCAGGATTGCACAAGCTTAACTCAAGATGGGAGGGACCGTTCATCGTCAAGAAGGTTACAAGACCAGGATCTTATCGACTTCAACACCCCGATGGTCAAGAAGTACCTAATTCCTGGAACATCCAGCACCTGCGACGGTTCTACCCCTAAGTAGTCTCGTTTTCAATTCCTGTATGCGTCAAGGGCATGTTTTTTCTTTTCTGGGTCAACATGGTGGCTTTGTGCCACATGACTCGAAATGTAAAATTCTTGCATACAATGCGGCGGCTTTGGCCACGCCCTAACTTACTACAAATCGACTACTTGCTAAGTGGCACATGAGTCGTCGCGATGATAATCGTGTTTTTTCCAAACTGGTTAGGCCCGTCTGGCTCGGGTTCTATCTAACTTGTTTGACATGTTCGTATGATTGGCTACTTCTGCGGTTGTTACGCTTCAGGGTAGTTTTCGACTGTTTGCCATGGGCATCCTAGTCGTCGCGCCACAGACCGCGCGTTCCGGGCACGAGTGGATCCCTTCGGCTGGATCTTATCTAGCTCACCCGATGAGCTCTCGCGAAGGGCTAAATCGACTACTCCCTGAGTCGTTGCACTCAGAAGTCGCATGTCCCTACTACAGAGCGGATGGAGCTCCTAAAACTTCGTACAAGGCTACAAGAGAACAAAGGTAGTTCCTTATATTACAAAGTCATGTACACTAACGGTTCAACCTTGGACCATGTCTCCCACAATTTTTTCAGCCACCGGTCAGACCTCTAGCAAATACTCGCGGAAGTTTTCATCAGTGCACTCAGCAGCTGCACCCTCCGTGAGTACTTCTAGCCGAGCCTTTGGCCAGAAGGACTT
This sequence comes from Panicum hallii, assembly GCF_002211085.1. Classification (NCBI taxonomy): domain Eukaryota; kingdom Viridiplantae; phylum Streptophyta; class Magnoliopsida; order Poales; family Poaceae; genus Panicum; species Panicum hallii. The sequence continues at coordinate 33,760,203 of NC_038045.1, read as the reverse complement.
TACGAGGCCCAGGGCATGACCCACGTAAGATGTGGCCGCTTCGGTGATAAAGTTGAGGATCTTTTGTGGCGCCCCGCGAAGTCGATCAAGTAGTGGTGGCCCATCTTCCGCGCCGTCTTCCTGCGGATCCACCATCTCTACGTGTTCTTGAGCCGCCGTCTTCAAGTCATTCAGTTCCTTCTGGCGCTGCTCTTTCTCCTCGCCCAAAGTTTTGATCTGCTGGAGACAGTCGGCGAATTGCTTCTCCGTGTCGGCCATCACCCTCCGCAGACCTTCGACTTCATCTGCGCGGCGATACAGCATGTTCTTCAAATTAGTAAGCAATTCCTCTTTATAACTTAAGAGTTGTTTAAGTTCTGCATGATAAGCAGGTTTCAGACCATGAAGTTATCGACTACGGGTATGATTTCGAGAGTCGAATTCAACGTACCTTGATGGGTTTTCTGCTGCTCCTTGAGTCGGCCTTGGAGCTCGATGATAGTCTGCTCGAAGCCGGCTCGCTCCTGCATCAGCTCATCGATACGCCTGGTGGACTCTTCCAGCTTCATTGAAGTTTTTTGGTTCATGTCCTACATGTTCCTGGGCGTCAGAGACAAGTGATTTCAGCATACAGTTACCAGCGGTTTAGACAAGATTTACCAGAGCAAGCGAGTCGATCGCCTTGATCATTTGGCGCAGGCGGCTCAGATCGTCCCCTGGGAGGTGCATCTCTTGGAGTACATCAGTGTTCTCCCCTCCAGGGGTTGGCAACCCGGTTGCCTCGCAAGAAGCACCCGCACCCTCCAAGGCTGACGGCTGCAGGGTCTCTGCAAAGGACAAGTGTTAATATAGCAACGATTGCGGCAGAAGGCAGTGGGATCATTTACCTGCAACGTCGACGGGTACGGCAGTGGCGGCCTTGACCTGCTCATCGCCAGGGGCTTCGGGTTCCGCGTGCTGGAGCTCGGGCAGTGGCGAGTCAAGCACGATTACATCTGTCCTCCCTGCTGGCTCTAGCGCGTTGGGTTGCCCAGGCAAAAGCTCGGGGGCTGGTGGAGCCAACTCGAGTTCTGGCGCTACCGCAGCGGTCGACCTGCTTAAGACAACAGCACAACACTTTTATTGTGATTTCATCACATGGCCAAGGGCAGGGTCCAGGGCGTCACTTACACTCAGGATCGGATCATCGTTGGTTTTTTCCACACCAGCTTTAAGGGTTTCTTCACTATTGTACTCGTGGCCGGTGGTGCAGGCGTGCAAGTCGATGAGGCTGGAAGCGCTGGCGTGGCGATGGCCGCGGCACCCACTGATGGTGACAGGGCCGCTTCAGTCGAGGACGCGAGTGGCCCCGATGCAGGGCCCGCCACGGCAATCGTTACGTCCTCGGCACGGGACGGTGCCGGTTTCATCCCATCGGCTTCTGTGGGTCTGGCCTCTAGTGCGTCATTCCCGGTGAGAGGCATTTCGGCTACCCTCTGGCGCTGGGGGCTGGGCAAAGAAGACGAAGGACTGCAAAACAGAGTTGTCATCAGTATTTCGCAAAACAACTCGACACCTTTATAATTTGACAAACACTTACCCGGCAAGGTCAGCAGTGCTGGCTTTGCGTTTTCGCATTTCCCGGCGCTGCTGGGGAATTAGAGGTGCGTCGTCAGACCATTCCACGGATGATCCGGAGGAGTTGTTGGCTTGCACCCTATCCCCGGTTGATTGGCTGCCTGCGGCCGACTCGCTGCCAGCAATTCTTTCTTTTTGTGCCTTGGCTGCTGCGCTGGGCAGTGTGTGATAAGGCCGAGGCAGATCGGGTTGCGGCGGGTAACTTCGATACAATGCTGTTGAATCCTGTGTTAAGACAATCAGTTAGTATTAACTCTTCAGATCGAGGGAGAAGTCGAGAAGTGGAACACTTACTGATGGTGGTCGATTTTGGGCTGTAAATCCCGCTGGAACATACGGGACGGCATCTACATCTAGCAGAATTCGCTTGACGCGAACAAGTGCAGCATCATCCCCAAGCTCTTCTGTGCACATACGGGATGGGTCTTCAGTACCCATGTACTCGAAACCTAAGGTATGGCGCTGTTGGATGGGTTGAATTCGGCGTTTGAAGAATGATAACATCACAGATGCCCCGGTTACCCCCATCCCTCTGTGTGCGGCAATCAACTCGAGCAGCTCTTTTACCTGGTCCATCTCGGCTTCACTGGGCTCCAATGTCCATTCGCCACGCTGAACAGGGGGCCTGCCGGACCGCACAGGGAGTTGGGGGGCATGGTTCGCAATGTAGAACCATTGCTGTTTCCACCTGGGGACATTGGAAGGAAATTTGTAAGATATGTATTTGTCACTAGCGTGTTGCCTAAGCTGGATACCAGCACCCCCTATTGCAGAAGGATTTTTTGAGGTGGGCTGAGGCTTCACACGGAAAAGATAGCGGAAAAGAGCCCAATGGGGTTCAATTCCGAGGAAGGCTTCACAAAAGTGGATGAAAATGGAGATATGGCAGATCGAGTTGGGATTGAGGTGTTGCAGCTCAATCCCATAGAAGTAGAGAAGGCCACGGAAGAATGAACAAGTGGGGAGGGCGAATCCCCGTTCAGAAAAAGAGCAGAAAGAAACGATCTCATCGACGCTTTCCATGGGGAATGGATCGCGGAAAGGAAGGCGCCAATTATGAGATCTCTCTCCTGAAGCAGACCTCCCAACACTAAATTTGCTAGATTATGGCGAGAACACTTACTAATTGACCATTCGCCGGTTGCTGCTTGCGCTTCTTTCAAGTCCTTCTGGTCGGTTTTCTTCGGCGCCATTTCGAATCCTTTCAGCCACGAGTTGTTCGCACAACGCTCGGGGGCTACGGTGGCGGGATCGAAGATTTTCGACTACGCAGGACGGCGGAAGGGCGAAGGCAGGACAAGCTCTAATTGAGGTTTTGTTTTTTCTGGCGGCGGTGTTAGATCTGAAGGCACAGGAAAAAACCCTAACTGACCGTGGGGTTAAATAACCAGCGCTAAGGTAGTGGGTTACTGTGTGAAAGGTGAAGCGTCGCGCAATGGGATTAATTGGACATAGGCTTTTTTGGTGGATTTTTTGGGCCGTTACTTGACTGACCATTTTTTCAGGGTTAATTGTCCCGAAAAAAGAGGTTTTTTGAGTTTCGAGTTCACTTTATGCCAATTGCCTCCTCTTAAGCTATATTTTATCAAAAGGGAGCATTTTTGCCACGACCTTTGGGATCCTTTTTTCCAAATGATTTGGATTCAAGGCTCGGTGGCTGTGGAACACGTGGCATCGATTACTTATTTTTCGAAAGTACTTGAAGGATAAGAAGGAAAGATTCAAAGCTAGTTTGACCCTCAGCTTGATTCTTTGATTCAACCTAAGGCTCGGGGGCTACTCCATATGGAGTGCGATTATTCATCGCACCCCATATAAAAGAAAAAATTCGGGGCATGAGCACCTCATAGCTTCGATGTAGTCAGAAAAGTACTCGAAGAAAAATTTCAAGACGGAGCTTCAAAAGAAGTCGAAGATTGCTTCAGAAGTACTCGAAGAGCCTGCAGTACTCAGCTACGAAGAGCTCGGGGGCTTGTCAGACCCGGGGCCACGGGGCTGCGTACATCAAGGAGTCCGTATTGGGCTAAGGGGATAGGACGTGTCCTGTACCTTATTTATGTTGTATTCTACCTGCATGCGGAGTAGGACTAGTCGATATAGAAGGAAACTATTCGAGTTGTACTTGAGTACGATTCCTAAGCTAGTATCGGGCTAGGATTCATGTAACCCTGTCCCCCCGGATACATAAGGGCGGGCAGGGACCCCCCTCAAAACATAAGATCACCAGATCAACATCAAGGCAATACAAACCATCATACAGGACGTAGGGCATTACGCATATTGCGGCCTGAACCTGTCTAAATCTTGTGTTGTATGCACCTTCGAGTTCCTGATCTAGGCGCATCCCAACCGAAAACCTACCACCTTGGGTATACCCCTCGGTGGGCAGCCGGATAAAACCCGACAAACCCCACAGCATGTGAATTGACAACTTTTTAGTGCTATCATTAGATACTTAACAAAATGGAGCCTAATTATTTCCTTCAACTTTTTTATTCTAGGAAAAGCCTCAACGCAACCCAGATCAATCTCAAGTCACTGATATACCAAGGGCAACCGGCATTCGCACTACAAGAAGTAGTACATCTGCAAGCAATAATGAAGCAAATACAGCACCGGCCCCGGCATTCATTACTACAAAACAGCTAAAGGATAAAGCTGCTAAAAGACAACAAGCCGCCAAAAAGACAGGAGGTGAAATTTTTGTTTCTCCACTACCTGCTGTGAATGTTTCTGTTTCGACTGTCAAAGTATTTATAGTTGTCTTAATTATTTGCTGTCATTCTGTTAAATTTATGATGCGTAATGAAACTTTGGTTTACCTACCTGCTGTTGTTCCCTCCTTTTCATAATTTCAGTTTACTTCATGCTAAAAAATGCTATTCTTTCTTTTCAGCAAACTAAGGCAGTTCGAATGGAGCAAACAAGTGATGGGACCATTTTGAAATCACCCTTTGCTGATCAAGTGATGGGATCATCTTAAAGTCACCCTTTGCCGATCAAGTTCTTCATTTCTTATCAAATTAGCCTACTATGTGTGTTGAAACAATCTGGTGTTGCAAACTTATTACTATTTCAGTACTACGTGTGTCATGGAATTTTACAGTGAATGGTTGAATCTTGATTTATGAATGATAAATGCTTAATTATTTTTTATCTTGTATTATATTGTTTAAAATTATTGGTGATACAAATAATTGAGCGTGGCATAATAGACATGTGGCAATAGCTACAAAAGTATGGAGGCAACACCATTCGTCGCAAATGAGAATTCATCCTATCGCAACCCGACTTTTTTAGTGTCACAAAGGGTCATGCCAATACGAAGTTCCACATGTAGCAACCAACTATTATGGTGGTAATAGAGGCATGAACTTTTGCCTACCAAAACGTTTACGAAGCAATAGAGGAGATCACATCTAACAACCAATCTAGTTTGGTGGCAAAAGAGTGCTCCACCTATAGCCTCCAAACGATTTCGATGGTAATAGAATGTCCCACCTATAACAACCATCCCTAATGCGTGGCAATAGAGTTGTCCACCTCTAGCAACCAAACGAACCTGGTGGCAATAGAGGGAACCACATATAGCACCCAAAACACTTTAGTGGCAATAGAGGTGCTTGCCCTATAGCAACCACAACTAGAGTGTAGCAATACAATGCTTTGCAACACAAGATTTTACACATTGCAACGCGTTGGGTACGATGCGATTGAACCTCTGGCAACAGCAGATGCGTCGCAATAGGATAACTTACAACCAACATGAGCGTGCCCTTAGATGCTAGTTGCAACGCCTAATTGTGTTGTAATAGAAAAACAATTGCAACCAACAAAAGACATTCGAGGTTGAAGGCTAATACCACGGGACCTTTTGCAGCACTTTTTTACGAAATTGTTTGGGTGCAATTGTGGCTATTGCACCCAAAAAGGGCATATTGCAACGCATTTCCTGTGTTGTATTAGGGGGAAATTCTAGTAGTGTGAGCACAACTGTGAGTATGACATGGAGGGCCACATGTCATTTTTTTCTTTATTAAAATACAGCCATGTTGGATCTTGTTTTGTAGATAAAATCATAACAAATACACATGGTGAAAACAAATCGAGAATAAAATATATGGTTTAGTAGATATTAGCATTTGAAGTTTGATACTTCAATGATTTTAAACAAAGTGCAACCAATAGGAGCTTGACACATCATCTATTGAATTGGCTGGCTAGCAGCTTGACCAAATAGGGGGACGAGACCCCTACGCACTAGGACGAGCCTCCTGAGGCTATGTTTGGTGTGGCCGGGAATGGCCGGGGTCGGGGTCCGACCCCCGTGGATTAATTCGGAGCGGGTTCTACCCCGGCCCACAATAAAATTCGCGTTCGGTTAATCTTCTCGAGGTTGCAATCCATGGAAATCCCGGCAAAATTCCTTCACCCCGGCCCGGGATTCCACCCACGAGTGCCAAGGTGTGGAACGGATCCTCGCGTCGCTGCAGCGGCGGGTTCACTGACAACAAGCTGCGGCGGCTGTGCGACTCAGAGGCGTCGACGACGGCGTCGATGCGGCGGCCTCCCCTCTTTTGCCCCCTCCGGTACCTACGTTTTTGCCGGTAAATATCTCATCGATCTATTACTTTCCCTTTCCTCTCCGTGTCCTAGAGTTTCTTTGAGATTCTTGGATCTGTGTTCTGATTGGGTTGCTCGGTAGAAACTGATGTAGGTCTGTAGGCAATCTGAATCTTGCCCATCCTCCAACGACGAGTCCACCGTTTCTTCACCAGCACCCCAAACGCACTCCTCATACAACGAGCAATTGCCTCCTTCCTCCTCCCATTATAGTTATCAATTAGAAGAATCATGTTTGTGATATCCAAATAGACATCGAATTCACCATCAGGAGCATTGCAAGCTGCTGATTGTCAATGTATAAGAAGAGACTCATGCACATGTTGTATTTTAGGAACAAGCTGCTGCATTACATCTGACTTCAAAATAAATGGCCATGGACTTTATGTGTCTAATTAGTTTGTGATCTTCTGCATTCAGCAGCCTTAAAATTGATTAGTCTCTGCTATCCATATAAAATGGACTTTATGTGGATAGAAAGACTGAATACAACAATGTCATGCATATGTCTCTGCATCCATTGCATGCACTTGCCCAAAGTCTAGTCTAAGTCAGCTGTTCAACATTGTGTGCAGTTCTTCAAATCTTATTTGGTCAAGAAACATAGAGTGAGTTGCTATGAAATCAAGAGTATGTATGTATAGATTGTCGGAGTTCAGAGTCTAGTAGCTAGGTGTATTGTTGTATTTGTTTTTCTCAGGTGACCAAACAAGGGGGGCTACATTGTATTTTTGTCAAACAGGAGCAGAAAGTTCTGCGGCTAATAGCTACTTCACTTATTCTCCCATCTGCTCTTGATTTTGCAGGACTGACCAGTAATTTAATCTTGAACTAGATAACCTTCCAATTTGCCAATCCATTCGACTTTCATTCTACAGTGTTCTGAAGCAAGGATAATTTGGTCATCTTGCAAGTCATTGCTCAATATGTCTTCCATATTTGCCCTAGAGTTATCTGGTTTTGTTGCATACTTAGTTGATCTATCTTGTGGTTGGGAACTGATATCGTTCTCAAAGATAATATTATTGCTGTATATTACTAATAGTTGTAAAATACTAGTAGGTTTTTGGATCATTTGGCACTTTAGAATATTACCAATAGCATTATGGATGAGCTTGTTACTGATTGAGTAGAGTTATTGATTGAGTAGAGTTGGGTCTTGGAGTGTTGGGTGTACATTTTTTTCCTATCTTTCTTTTGTCTTGGATAGAATTCCAATTGTTTCTCCCTTGTTTCTGAAACTAACATCCCAGCTTATAGCACTACAATCGAATTGATTGCATGCAACTGACTTGTAGAATTAAGTGCCCCGATGTGCATGTGCAATGATGGGGTTGAATCATGTTCTGTGGCTTGGATAAATACTTAAGTAGATGAGTTCAGTGTAGACACACAGTTGTAAGCATATGTTATGTTTGATTGGTTGGTTCGTATGGAGACAGAGCATGTACCATACTAGAAAGTCTGATACTAGAATTTTTTTTATGTCAATTTCTTTTCCTACTGCATATCTAAAATTGTTAGTCTTTTGTGGCTTTTGTCTGTTATAAATTTATCCTAATACAAGATTAAAAACCATGCAGGTTGGAGCAGCCCTTTCCATGGTGTACATATCTGGAGGTCTAGTCGTCTTTGTTGGTCGCAATCAGTCCTACACAAACCTGAAGAAGCTGAACGTGAAATCCATCGCTAGGACCACTTTGAAATGAATTGAATGTTGTGTGGTGAGCTATCATACAAGTCCGTTATCTTTAAGGATCGAACCAGATCGGATACGCATGGAAACGGATTCGGATATCTCAGATATCCGTCTTTCTATTTCCTTCCAGCTTCCATCCCCTAGGATGGAAGTGGATTGGATACGCATGGAAATGGATTCGGATATCCATTTTTCTGTTTCCTTCCATTTTCAATCCCTAGTTATCTTCGTATCTAAGGTGACCTTGTCATATTCATGTTAAATGTTATGGATCTGTAGCTGTGATAGAACCGAGCCTAGTGTCATGGGTAACCCTGATCATAATTGTGTCAAGGTGTTTGACCACTTTGCTTTTTATAATTGACACCATTTCTGCAAAATCTCTTGATCTGCTGGTGTTGCATATCTACGTTCTTTGTATATCCCCTATACTATTTCCTGCCTAACCGAACAATGCAAGGGATTATGGATATAAGGGGATTAAACCCCCATATGGATTGGGTGATACCATAGGGATCCACCCAATCCCTGTCTGGATTAGATCCCCTTGGGGATTATACCCCTGCCAGCCGAACAAGCGACCGGATCCTGACGGTGACGGGTGAATCCGGATACACACGTCCGTGATGCAACTGATTTGCGCGCTAGAACGTGCCGTGCCTTTCCCCGCCTGCTGACGAGCAATAAAAGAACAGCAGAAGAAAAAAATGCTGGTTCTGCTTCCTCCCGCCTCTTCCATCCGTGCCCTCGCCTTCCACCGCCGCCTCCGAGTCCCCCTCCTCGCCCCGCCGCGGACTCTTCCTCGCCTCGGCGCGGCCCCCGCGCGCTCCATTATGGCCTTTTCCGCCGAGCCGGCATCGGGGGAAGAGAAGGCGGAAGCGGAGGAGGAATCCCTCCACACGACCGCCGCGGCCGGCGCCGGCGCCGGTGACGGTGACGGTGACGGGAGCGAGGTGAGCCACGAGGAGTGGCGGCGCTGGGGAACCTCCTCGCCGCTTCCAGCCGCGGTGGCCGCCGTTGTCCGCGAGCTGCTCGAGATGGAGGCCGCCGCCGGAGAGAAGATGCGCTTCGGGGGCGTCGGCTCCAAGCTAAAGGTGACGCCATCGTCTTCCCTTTTTGTTTTACTCAACCCCTCGCGGTTTTTTTTGGGGGCGGGAGGGGGTGTTCTTGAAGCTTCTGTGCGAGCAATGCAGGATCGGAACTCCTGGCAGCACTACTGGCTTCGCGGTCTGATTTTATCTGGTATTTGCAGGGTGATTTCAAGGACATGGAGGACAAGAAGCACAGGGCTGTCTACGAGACGCTTGGCGACTCCGATCAGAAGCTGCAGTATTTCTCGGCGCGGCAGATTGGTTGCCGTTTGCTTGGGAGCAGAGGGTATCTGTGCCATAAGGTAACGTGATGTCCAATCTCTTTTACGTAAGCACCTGAGCACTGATACAACAATGCAGCTGTTGGGGTTTGATGCCCATAGGACATTAGAACTGAACCTTAATTTTTTGACATTTTACATCTTTCTGCTTGTCCAGATTCCTCTCTTTGAAGAGTCTGTCTAACTGATCCATTTACTTCTGAAATTGCAGTGCTGGTTACCAACTGAAGACTGTATGTGCGCAAATATTGTTCCCTGCAATCTTTGGAGGGGGATGAAATTCTGGTTGTACATGCACCCAAAGGTTTGTCCAAAGAGCAAAGAGGGTTGTGCAGTTTTTACTTCTGTATCCTCCTATTGTGTTTGAGCCCATAAGCATGTCGGTTTTTGCAGGACTTTTTGCGCCAAAATAACACCGGAAAGTTACTCTGGCAAGTATTTGGCATCCAAGCTGCACAGCTATGCCTCTTTGGTATCCAGGAGCATGAAGATATAATGTGGGATGCATTTCATCGTTCAGGTGATCTTAAATCCATATGTTTTCTCAATTGTTGAATAATATTGTTTCAAATGCTTGCCTTGATTTAGTCATTTCTGTTTGGTAGTTTAGATTACCTTTCACTCGCTGCAATTGATCCTTTGGAGAGTTGTAAATTCTTGTTAGGTCTGCAAAGCATTCTTTTGTCTACTAAGCTCAACTGATGTGCTTAATTCTACTTAGGATACAGATACACCATACTTTGAGATGGCTTCCAGTGGAGTGAGGAGGATAACTGATGATTGGTGTTGATAATTCTGATGGCATCGTCCCTATTGTGAACCCAGAAATTAGTATTAGTTTAAGGTCAATAGCTATAAATCACCGTGTTAGGATACATCTTGAGCCTTGTTTTTATTGCATTTAGTGGTTTTGATAGAGTAGACTTTTTATGGGCCATTGCCCCATCTTAGTATGATGCATGTATATGTTATAGATTTTGAATTTCCAAAAGGAAAAAAAAGTTACAATTTCGGACTTTGGAGGTTCTCTTGTGCTGTTTTGGTCACATAGCACTTAGTTGCTTAAATTCACTTCATTTTCGGAAGTTGCATTAGTAGTGACAAGCAATATGTACTCATTAAAAGACTAAAGCCAATAGATGATGTATTCTCCAAGCCCAATTATTTACTTGGCAACTTTTCTTCCTAACTCATATTGCACATATAAATAGAGAGGTGCAATTGTTGATCTATAACATGGTAATATCATAGTTTTATGGAAGCAATGCTAATTTGTTATATTAATCATAGTTTAAATGCGTGTTTCCTCATCTAACCTCTTTTTCGCAGTGTGTTAACATGTTTATGAGAAATGTAGCCTGTAACCATCCATGTTTACTGACAACCAGGACTTAATGGTTCAAATTCTGTGCATAGTTGTGTTTCCTTTTCTGTTTGCATTTGGTTCTTTCTATTTTGATCGTCGTGAATGGTTCAACTGATGCATTGTGTGCTTGACCTGGACCTAACAACATTAAATTGCATCCTTTGATGCACTGATTCTCTATGATATGAGTTGATATTTTGCACGAACAAATGCAGAATGCATCTATATCTGTACTGGTCACTACAAATGCAATGCTAGTGGTCTTCATATACTTTTTTATGATCTACAGAAGATTACTGCATCAATCAAGCATTTAGTATGCCCATATGGTACTTACCAAGTCATATTTTTATCTTTAGCTAGGACATGTGCTTCTCCGTTCTTTCTGTTGTCAAATATCTGAGTTTCCATTCTGATGTGGTGTTCCTCCAGGAAAGGGGAAGATCTCGTTTCTATATCCAAACAAGAGTATCATTCCCAAGTCAGTCAAAGACCTCAAATTTGATGGTTCGTCCTTGACTTCTGACCTTCATGAGATGGTATGTATTACGTTCTTTAAGCTGGCATTCCATGATTTGTTCAAAGACATCAAATTTGATGGTCCTTGACTCCTGACCTTCATGAGATGGTATGTACACATCAACTTTCAATATTTTGATACATGGTAATGATTTAACTTCTGCAATGCAGAGTTCATCGGATGAACCTTTCAACTTCGTTTTGCTTGATGGTACCTGGAGTAATTCTGCAGCACTGTACAGAAGGTTGAAGGTACAGTTCAATGCATTTCTTATCTGACACATGCATTCCATTATTAGGTTGTCTAGACTATCAGTAAACACAAAAGTACACTTTTTTTTTCTGCGGGCGGGTGTCTCCAACATGTCAATTACACAGACAGGCTTTGTTCAATATTTGTCCAAGACTCCAAGGTACCTATAGCTTCATGGACTTCAATGTGAAACGTGTAGATCCTTGACTATTATGCCAAATACTTTGATTTATACCTGAAGGGCGTCGTGGTAGTCTTGTAGGTTTCATATCTAAAGTTTTACTTAAAACCATTTACCTTTAGATTGTGTAATTTCTTAGATGTTTCTTGATTATATTATACAAATCTATGCTTCCAAATCCTCAACCAAAGACCATTCGCAACAATCTGAGAGCGGACTACAGTTGCATAGATGTCGAATAGGGTTGGGTTGCAAGCTACTTGCCATTGTCCAGTTTCAAGGTTTGAACTTGGAACCCTCATGTGAGATACAGCTAGCTATATGACCAACATTTGTTATTTTATACAGGAGAGATGGACTGCAAAATGGGGAGATGAAGATATTCCTTGTATCTCACTATCTACGCTTAGTGCCTCAGTGATGCATAAACTGCGGTGAGCAAAAAGCTTTACTTGTCCTTATCAGTTACTTGTCAAATGCTTATTTAAGGATGTTATGCCTTTTCATATGAACAGACCGCAGCCAGCATGGGACCGTACCTGCACTGCGGCAGCTGCAGCTGGACTCCTCTGGGAGTTGAACTTGCTGCCTGAGCTCAGCACATATGAATTTGAAAAGCAAGCTGAGGCTGTGGAGTGCTCGCTAGATATCTTGCTGGATGCTCTCACCACCCGACGGGTTCGGCTGGGCCGATCGATAACCCGAAAACAGAGACATAATAGGAACATTTAGGGAAAGAAGCTCACAGTAGCAGAGGAAGCAATATACCTTGAAATAGAAGGCTGAGGGAGCGTTTGGTTTTATGCCCATGCCCTCCCAACCAACTTTTGGTACCTTTTTGAAAACGTGGCAGCAATATATTAATTTAACAAGTCGTTACAGAGGATAGCCCGGGGCCCGGATAGGTTCCGGAGCATCATAACACCACATCGAACCAGCATTTTGATGAGCTAATCTAGCTATTACATCCTCTAGGGACATGGATGAAAACAAAAGAAGTCCCAACTTTTGGTACTTGACTGTGATTGCTGTGCTTGTTTGGATGGACGCCAACCTTACACACACCCATGCAGCATGTAGTGTTTTCTGTGCCCACCGCCCATGCGAGGGCGAAATGGGTGGCAGCTGATCAAGGGTAGTCTCCGAGAACAAAATGTTATGACTGATCGAGGATTATCAAGGAAAAATACGATGATTTTGCAAGATTCAACAACACCAATTTGATGTGTAAACATTCAATGGGTTTCAATCTATGAAATGCGGAAAACACAACAAATCATAGTGGTAAGGCTCTTTTTTGCCTCAGCGCTTCCAACTTTTTTTTTTGAAAGAAAACAGCGCTTCCAACTTTAAGGAGCACAAACCATACGTGCAACACTGCACTGCAATCATCTGAGCACATGGTTGAGCAGAAAAGCTTAATCTACACCCCCCCCCCCCCCCAAAAAAATATCGCTTAATATCTACAGTTACAGTAACATTACATGGCAGAGCTATAAGAACGTAAACAAAATTACCAACGGCGCTTGCTTAAACGCCACGAGTTCGGTTCACTGTGTCTATCATAAAGGGGTTCGATCCTCTCTTGGCGCTTCCGCTTACTGATCCTCGTCGGGTCCTCTGATCTGTAGAACCTTGGTGCCAGCTCTACTAGCCATCTTGGGTCAACGGCTGTGACTTCCCTCATGTATTCCTTCGTCGTCATGACAATTTCATGGTAGATCACCCACTGAGGCTGCTGGTGAAAGAGGGCACTGCTTGGGTGGATATACACCTGCTGATGATCAGCACGGGTCCGGTATCCTCCACTGGGATCCTTCCTTGCAGCATGGAAGAAGAATCCAGCGGCAAGGGCTTTCCCTATCTTGGTGGGATTGTTCCCAGCTGAGGCAACATCAAGCTTATACTTATCCATGATCTCAAGAAGTTGTTTCCGCACATCCTGTGCCCTCCTTAATGAGTTTATCTGGACAAAATTCTCAAAGCACCATGGTCCTGAAAATCCTTTTGCCTTCCATGCCTCGTACACAGTGAGAAGGGTGAAATGATCACCTTCTGGCTGGAAAAAGTTTGATATCTTCCGATCTGCTTGAGCTTGCTTCTCTCTTGGCCGATAGAATATGTTTCCAGTTTGTATCATTGCAATGATCGTCAATATTTCATCGCTGCATCCAAGGTCTACACTAGCAAGGAGCATCTTTGAAAGAGGTGGCTCTTGTGGAAATTCAGCCATCTTTCTCCCTAGCCTGGTAAGAAGGCCCTCTTCGTCTAAGGCACCAAGACTGTACAATTCTTCCATAGCTGACACAAGTGCTTGAGATGCTGGTGGGTCCATGAAGTCAAATGTCAACAGGTCATTAATTCCCATTGCCTTCATATTAAGAACCGTCCACCCCAAGTTGGCCCTCTGGATCTCTGGAGTTGTTGTGGGGGCCATTTCATTGTGATAGGCACTCTCAGTGTATAGACGGTAACACTTACCCGGGCCTGTACGTCCAGCACGCCCTGCTCTTTGCTTAGCTGACGCCTGAGAGATTGAAGTGATAACCAGTGAATCCAGCCCTAGTTTTGGGTTATAGACATTAAGCTTTGCAAAGCCTGGGTCAACAACATAGTAAATCCCATCTATCGTAAGAGATGCTTCCGCAATGTTGGTGGCCACGACCACCTTCCTCTTACCAGGAGGAGCAGGCTCGAAGATCTTTGACTGACCTTCAGTAGGAAGAGCACTGTACACAGGACAAATTATCAGCGCTGGTACGTCCTCACCAAATGTCTTCATCCTCTCATGGAGACGCTCACAAGCATGTTCAATCTCTTCTTGGCCAGTCAGGAACAAGAGGATATCTCCTTCAGGTTCAGTCAAATGAATCTGCAATACAGTGATCAGTGCAGCATCCATGTAGTCACTCTCTGGCTGTTTCGTATGCTGTATCTCAACCGGAAAAGTTCTTCCAGGAATTGTGAAAATTTTGCAATCAAAAAAATAGCCAGAGAACTTCTCAGCATCAAGAGTGGCTGAAGTGACTATTAACTTGAGATCACTTCTCCGCTTAATTAGCTGCTTTAGCAAGCTGAAGAGAATATCTGTGTAGATAGTTCTCTCATGTGCCTCATCAAGCATAACCACCGAATAAGATGACAAATCTCCATCCACCAAAGTCTCTCGTAGGAGCATACCGTCTGTCATATACTTGATAACAGTTCCAGGTCCAGTGCGGTCGTCAAAGCGAATTGAATAACCTACTTCTTCTCCTAATCGACAGCCAAATTCCTCTGCTACACGCTTTGCAATTGACTCTGCAGCAACCCTGCGAGGCTGAGTACATGCAATTTTACCCATTGTAGTATATCCTGCCTCAGCAAGGTATTGCGTAACCTGGGTTGTTTTCCCTGAGCCAGTCTCACCGATAACCACCAAAACTTGGTTGTCATGAACAGCATTAATCAGCTCCTTCTTGAGCCTGAATATCGGAAGGCTCTCTCTTTGCTCTTGAACCGAGAGCCTCGACCTCTGCCCATATGTTCCAGCCTTCCCATATGACACCTTCCATTCTGGCACACTCTGTGCTGCTAGTCCAGTGCCTATCAGCTCCTGCATCAGATACCGCCCACCTGACATGGGGTCCTCCCACGACCGATTAAGGTCCTTGGGTATTGCATCAACCATTCCTCTTTGCTCCTGAGTGTGGATATCACGCCTCTCATTAACAAGTGCAGATGCCTCAGGATTCTTGGAAATCCTCACTGGAGACAAGTCAGCCGTGGACCGCGCCTTTCCCTGCAAGAACGCAGGCTCATCCTCATTGAGCTCAATCTCCAGCTCCTCTGCTTCCTCCTGGTAAAGCATCCTATCGTCATCCTCGTCAGACCCCAGGTAGTCCTTGGCATCCAATACTCCCGACGCAATCAGCTGCTTCATCTCCCACCTCTCTGGCGAGCTCATCCGCCTAGTTGGCCGGCGTGGCGCAGGGCCCACCTCATCCTCATCAGGAACGCAATTCCCCGAAACCCCCTTTCTATTCCCAGCGGCTGTGGCGCGATGGGCCGTTGGATTGGTCCTTGGCACATCGTCCTCCCAAGAACGCAGACGAAACGGGAGGAGATCCCTCCCCGTATCCTGATCGACGTCTCGCATCGATAGCCCAAGCTTGGTGCCGTCCACCGAGACGACCTTGACGAACACCTCCTGGCCGCGCGTGGCAGATACGCGGTGGCCGGGCATCTGGGAGACGTGCACGAGCCCCTCGCGGCCGCTAGCGCCGTCGATGCGGACGAAGCACACGGCGTCCGCCACGCGGGTGACCCTCCCGCGGCGCACCTGGTACAGCTCCGGCTCCCCATCACTCTCCGCCTCCTTGTCGTCCCGGCGTCTCCCCGTACCGGCGACACGAGAGGTGATGGGGTTTTGGGCGGCGGGGGCGTGGTCGGGGATGGCGGTGATGACGGCGTGGAGGGAGCGGACGAAGTAGCCCGGGAGCTCGGCGCCGTGATCCCTGAGCGCGGCGGCGAAGTCGGCGGCGGAGGCGGAGGCGCGTCCGAGGTCGACGACGAACTCGGCGAGGACGCGGTCGGCGACGCCCAGGTGGGCCTCGAGCTCCGAGCAGACCTTCGAGACGAGGGAGAGCTGCGTGAGACGCCGCATCTCCTCCCCCACCGAGCCGGCGCCGGTCGTTGCCGTGGGCGCCGCCATGGCCGCGCACGCGGCCGTGGGGTGAAGTCGGTCAGGGCGCGCGTTTTTTTTTCCCGATAATGGGTGCGCGGTGGTATCGTCGTGTATCCGTGTCGAACGGGAGTGGAGATGGAAGAAACGGAGAGCGGTGAAAGGCGGTGCGGGCGTCGTCGAGTCCACGAGGGCGCGTGCAGTGGATCCGTGTGGAGCGTGGGCGTCCGACTCCGGCGGCCAGCGAAACAGGCTCGAATCCGCGGCCCAGTTGGTTTCTCGAGTCGGTTATGGATAAACTTCCTCGGAGTCAGAATAAATTATGACAAAATACAAGGAATGTCTCGCTGCAAACCTCGTCGTAGAAACTTCCTCGGAGTCAGAATCAAGAGACAACAACAACCACAGAACAGTCGTTCTTCCAGTTCCCAGATTCTCCGGAATCTGATCTCGGTCAACCGCGGTATATATCTACCTCAGCTGACTTAGGGTGTGTTTGGTTCAGCTGCAGATTCCTGAAAATCTGATTTCTGAAATCAGCTGTGTGAAAGCTGCCGTGAGCTGACAGCTGTGGGAAAGCTGAAAGCTATTTTAAAATAACTGTCAGCTGTGGATTTCTATAAGAAATGTCTATTATGCTGTGGATTTTATATGCTAATTAATCGCATGGACATGTAGATGACCATTTTGGAAAGAAAATATTCATGTTTGTTAATATTTGACATATATAATAATTTATACAAAATATATATCCATATTATAAAAATAATTGAATAATTTCTTTTTTTCTTTCATTTTTTTCTCTGTATTTCTTTCCTCTTTTTTTCTTTCTATTTTTCCTTTCTTCTTTCTTTTTTTCCCATTCTTTCTCCTTCCACGTGAGTATGTAAACAACCGCATCTTCTCCCTTTTCCTGTTCCTTATCCCTTTCTCCTTCCTCCACGTGCGTCGTGTGGAGGGCCGGCAAGCTCCACCGTGTGCGCGCGTCAAGTTTCTCCCCACGCATGCGCCACAGGCGAGCTCTTCCCCGCGCGCGCTCGTCCGACCGGGCAAGCTCCTCCAGAAGGCGTCCCTCCTCCTCGGCGAGGTCCTTGCCCCGCGGCAAGAGGCCCACCCATCCAGCAACCGGCGGCCGACGACGAGCCCATCCGGTGAACCCATCCAGCAACCGGCGGCAGGCCCCGTCCTCTCCCAAACGGCATCGACCGGAGCCTACGAGGAGACGAGCAGCCGGCGAGCTTCTCCACCATGCGCGGGCGCCCGTCGGAGGGCCGGCGAGCTTCTCGATCTGGCGCGCGGCAGAGCGAATCGCCGGAGATGGGGCGAGCGCCGGCGAGCTCCTCCTTTTCCCCTCCACGCCGGCGACCTCCTCCCCAAGCCCTTTCTTTTTCGCTGGAGGCGCACGACGCTTCTATTCGACGGCTGGGGAAAAGAAACCGGAGCGGTACATTGTAATCGATGGCAGGCGGGTAAATACCATGGGGAATCGGTGAAAATCTGGTGTCTCACCCGATTCCAAAGTGACCTGCGGGAATCGGGTGATTTTTCGGAATCGTTTCGTGCATCGGAGGCCTTTGGTTAGGTTCGCAGATTTTTGGACACGAATCGGAACCAAAGGGATGCTTAGTGGCGCCTTCTACCTTCCGATGTACTCCCTCCGATGTACTCCCTCGGCAAATAATGCGATTCTAGTTTTGTTTGAAGTCAAATCTTTTTAAATTTAACTAAATTTATAGAGATAGGACATCTAGTAAATATATAATTATGAATCTAATAATACTTATATCATATCATAAATATTTATATTCTCTATAAATTTGATCAAACTTATAATAGTTTGACTTAAAACAATTGTATTCTTTGTAGGATTAAGGGAGTAAATTTTAGTGCTGTATGACCAACGCTGTGACAAGTAGTCCTAAGCCGAAGGCTCCAAATAATTGAGGAGATCACCATAAACGGGACGGAGAATTTTGGAACTCTTTAAACAATTAAAATAAAAAGATAAAATATGTTAACTTGCATGTATTGTTGATTAACTGAGTCGCTAGTAGAACCAATCATGGGTCGGGTCAGGATGGTCAAAGAAAAACTCGGTATTTTTTTTCTTCAGCTCGAATCCAGCCCACCCAACCACCAAGCTGGATTTTTCAGCCAAGCCCGATTCGAACATGGTCGCGTTGGGTTGGATTAAACTCAAAATTTTGTGTATAATTTTGAATGGAGTTCAATTTTTCAGTTTTGGGTCAGAAAATCAGCCTGTGTGCCTAGCCAATTTTTGTTGCGGGTCAAAAATTTCAGCACAAACTCATCCCACGTATTGATCGGGTCGGATTCGTTGTGTTGGGCGACCTATGATCAGGTATAGTCGCTAGCTTGTATTGAAGCAGGGGTAGCTTGACCTGAAGCAACCGTGCTAAATCGTGTCGCGTAAAGCTTCGGCCCAGTAGCTACTCTGCCTCTGATGTGGCACAGCTCACTAGCTCAGCGTGAATTTATGACACCCCAAGCCATACATCGGAGTTTAAGGGGTGCGTTTGGTTCAGCTGTGAGCTGTAAAAAAACTGCTGTCAGATGTCTGCTGTGAAAAAGCTGCTGTGAGATACCTGCTATGAAAAAGCTGAAAGTCGTTTGGTTCAACCTACTGTGAGTTGTCGACTGTGAAAAAATTATATATTATCTTTATGCAAATTGATAGTATACAATATTTCATCGTGATGACCAAATTATTTTTCATTTAAATCTTTATTTATATATATAGGAAAATATTTGGAGTTAACTTTTTTATTCTTTTTTATTTTATTTTTCTATATATGAAAATCTTTATTTTTTTATATATAAAAAATTGAAAGGGTATATATGTGACCAATAGTAGGTGTGTAGTTTTAACAAATTCGGAAAAGCTGCAAAAGTAGGGTACAACCTGCTTTCAAATTTGTACTACAGAAAAGCAGTTTTTTCAAACCAACTGCAAAAAAGCTGAACCCTTTTGGTTCAACTTCTGCTTTCTGAAAGCAGAAGCAGGTTTAAAAAGCTGAACCAAACGCAACCTTAGACCAGCGAGATTCAGGAAGTTGTAACGTCCTTTACCTCTTTTAGCAAGATCCATGCTAAGCGTTCGGCTAATGTTGCCGTCCATATTTGTGCTAAGCATGCTAGTTCCAGTTCTCCTGATGTTTGGATAGAGAACCCCCCTAGCTTCCTGTTGCGACCTCTGCGAGAGGATTGTAATCTGGATTGTGAATGAACGAAGAAGATAGCACCCCCAAACCCCCCCCCCCCCCCCAAAAAAAAGGCCAGCACGCCGTGAAAAAGCTCGGCCTGATCCACTAAGGGTTGACCTTCCTTCGCAAAATCATTTTCTATTAAAAACAAGCTAAATTGGTGTTCTTGCTCCTTAACAGTGCAATTGTAATTTTATCTTTTTTTCAACTTTATAATTTTACCCTTACTATTCATAAGTTAACGCGATTTTACGATAAAATCACATTAAAAATACTAAGTTGATTGGAGCCCATGAAAAAGATTTTTAGAAGCTACCGAAATAGATTTGCTCAAGAAGATTGAAGAATAAATTCCGAAAAAAATCCGGTGAAATCTTGAAAAAACCTAAATGATGAATAAAAATATTATAAAATATATTCACACCTTAAAATTAAATATTCTGGGATGTGACATTCCGGTGCATCTAACGAACACAGACGAAAGGGCACGGTTAATATGGATGCCTTTGGCTTACTTATTCGGAAAGCACTTATCTTTTCTTTGCATTGGAGTCCTGTATTCCCATCAGATCCTGCATGCGGATTGCGGAACCTTATTACTCAAAAACACCAAAATGATATCCAATTATGGAACCATTCCTTATTTTCACTGAAGACTCTATGCAAATAAATTATGACAAAATACAAGGAAGGCAGAGCAGTTTGTCCTGATGAATGAGCATTCGTCATCCTGCTCACTAATACAAAGTTGCTGGGCACTGACGTCCGTGAATCCCATGTTCACGCAGAATACCAACGGTCTTCTTGTCATTTTTTTCTTTTGTATTTCTTCTCATCAAATTTGTGCAACACAATCATAGATGAAACTTTATGAATTCCAAATGCGAAGACACACCCCATTATTGTATTCCAAATCCATGGAAATTTCCTCATGTAACTCAAACCACCAGCAAAAGCTTTACACACACCGACCTTCTAATCAGAACTAGGGTCAACATCAACCATGTCGGGGAAAAAATTTAGGATCAGCATTAGCATCACCGATATCCAGCAATGGGTCAAGAGAGTCCCATTCGGAACCACCCAGAGTCACTGTAAGCGAAGGTTCCTGAGGTTTGTTTTGGCACATTCTGCCTGCTTGAAGCATCACCTGATAGAATCCCACCTTGATATCCACACTTCCTGGTTGAAGTTTCATTCCAAAGGTAATGAGAATCTGGTGGAGCAATGCTGAAAGAGTCAGGTGGAATGGAATTACTCAATGCGTCAAAATCAGAAGGATTACCATATGATCCATCTGTCATTTTAACAGCTTGCACTTCCTCGGTAAGAAAATATTCAGTGATTTCAGGAGGATGTTTTACAGTGCATGCATGTGGCTGCTGAGCATCATTTTGCAATGAAAGATCTCCGGACAACTCAACCGGTGTACAATTCTCTACAGCACTGCCTTTCGTCAAAGGATCTACTGGCTGTATAGCAATAGATACTTGATGGTATATGCATTCATCTTCCAAATCATTGGTGGCTTGACGCTTGTGTACAGAACATGAAGGTTGTGATGCGAATCCAAGGTCATCACGAGCCACTCCTTTTGAAATATACTGTGGATGGAGTTGTCGAGGGTGTACACGGACATCCAAAGCTAGCAAAGCATGTGAACAAAATTTTGCCAGCTCAGTGCCAGTCTCCAGCTTCCCTATTAGAAGTAAGATATATAAATACTACAGAAACATAATTTATGAGGATGTTAGGAAATTCAATACCAGATCAAATAAAATTCAATGTCCAAAAAGTTATTCTAACTAGAACAGTTTTCCATGGGAATGTCTCCCTGTGAAAACCTACAGTCTGTGAACCATAATATATCAAGTAGCATACCTCTACTGAAGAGTTCAAGTCCTTCAAAATAAAGAGGGCGTTCATGATGATTGGAAAGAAAAGATGCCAAAAGTGCTCTAAATGAAGCTAACTGGAAGTCTGATATACTTGGATCTTCAATCCAGGGTGAACTTTGTTCATAAATCACTGCTTTGTAACAGGCTTTTGTAGCCACATCAATAAGAAGCTGGTCCATTTCCGATCTCCAAGAGCCCCTAAATAAACCCCCCTGCTCAAGTTTAGAGAAATGAACACCCAACTCACCAGAACATATGAAAGATCAATTGCTATAGAACTGCTAAAAACTAAGGGCAACTTAGAAGGTTTTTTTGGATAAAAAGAAATGACGCTATCAAAAAAGACATCTATTATATTAATGAGCCAACAAAAGGTGCTCTTGTAATGAATTTAACAATGCAAAAGATGGTGTCAGAAGTTCAAATAGAAACACATGGGAACTGGGAACTAAATTAGAATCTCGTGAAGCATCTATATCTGACTGTTCTTTTAACATTTTTACAATGAAATGCACTTTTCATGTGTGTGCGAAAAACAAGAGTTGTGCACAAAATTGGCAAAACAAAAGAAGATCCACTTGGGATGACTTTATGATCCTTGCTATGTGCAAGAGTACATTCCACAGTAAATCCTTGAACATTAACCTCAGGTGGCTTTGACAATTATGTCAATTTTCATTCAAGTCTTGGAGTCAAATGACTCTTTTACCCTAGATTCATAAACGATCCTATCCAATTTAAAAAAACCCTAGTTATTATACTATCAAAAAGTTCAAGTAATTAGTTATTTGAGTTTTTGAACTTTCTTTATTTTTTAAACTTTCAATTAAATGAACTCTACAAGCATGAGCATGCCAACTGCATATGATGTACAACTTGGACAGGCAGACGTACTGAATTATAGAATCTTGGAATTATAGAATCGTATATTGCCCTCTGCAAGGAGGAGCACAAACAAAACCAATAATAGTAGGAAAAGAGGGAGAATGTGCACAAGATTATATTGGTGAACATTGCACAAATTCAATAACCTCAGTGAGATCCAATCTGAATGGCCTACATACGAGATGGGAATTCTCTCATCCCCTTATCCACCTTTCAATGGACTAAACCCACTTGCGCCACACCTAATGTACTCTTGTGCACCTGATATTTCCTCAAAAGAAAACATGTAATGCACACTAGCTTGCATCATCATTACCCAACCGCTGCTTCTGATTTTGAGATTGGCTTTGGAAATATCACATAAGATATATCCAGCAGTGTAACTCTACAGAACACAAAATAAACCTTTGTTTTTGGAATTCAATAAGTCGCAGAACTAAGCGCATTCTATTCTCATTGTATTGAGTGGATTCTCGAAGAAAACCAAGAGAATGCAAACAGTTCACAAGTAGTGGTAGAATGAAACTTTAACAGTTTATCTTTTTGTACAACTAACAAAGAAGGTGGTGTGTAACTGATAAAATGATAAAAAAATTGGTATAAGTAAATATTTGAAATTAACATAATAGATGCAACAGACAGAAGATAGGACAATGTAGAATTTAACTCCCATGAGATCGTGCATTGCCCAACCAAGAAGAAAGTTGAACTTTTAACCTTACCAAATTCAGAATCAATTCCAGCGTTCTCAGTGCAGCAATTTTGACACATACTGGAGTCAACGTTTGTCTATTATATGTAGGTTTAGGACTCACAGCATTTGAGCTTTGCTGTTGCTGCGTCTGCCTCCTATTATAGCAACTATTTGATGATGACCAAATTTTTGCTTCTATTGGATATGTTCTTAATGAGAATAAGCTATTTCCAGCATTATCATCCAGATCAGCAAAAATATTGCTTACTACCACCTGAAATAATTGCACAGCCATACCTGGACCAATACGAGAGAAGGAACTCAGCAGCTTTAACAGCAAAAGTTTATAATGAACAACAAATATCAATTCAATTAAGAGATGCTGAGTAAAGGGGCTAAGGTACTCATGAAACCCAATGCTGTGGGAGCTGGTTTTTTCTCGAACTACGCAGGAGGACTGCGTGTCATTTCATTTAAGGAAGAAAAAGAGATGAGTGCCGAAGTTAGAAAAACCTCGGCCCTCAGTACAACACACCCACTAGCTTGTTACTTACAAAAAACAACCCGTGACCAAACCATGACCAAACAAGTGAGAGCTGGTTATCTGGGAGCCTACCAGTAGCTTTACTTTCATGTATCTATGTACATCTCCAAATATAGGAAGCATACATGCACACACGTACTATCTATATGCCCGCATGTATGTACATACATGTGCGTAATTGTAAGGTTCTCGCTAGTCGCTACAGACACCAAAGAGTAGCAAAACATACAGCTAAATTTCTTCCTAAAATATGTTTCACCAAATGTGCACAATGTGACTCAAACAGTTAGCAGCACAAAACATAGACAACAAAATGAGAAGGAACTCTGGTTCGCTCTCTGTTTTTTTTTTGGGCCCAGTGTAATGAGCTAGTTTGTCTCTACTACTAACACAACACATGCTGGGCTCTAACTATTCTCTTGTATAATCCAAGAACCACCTACCAACACCCATGGAACTCAGCAATAACCGCACAACGGTGTAGAGTTTTCTTCTTAATGGCGGCAGTTTTGCTTTTTTGAAGTACTCAGCTATGAGCATTACGATAATACCAGCATATGGTGTGAGTGAGCTGCAGTAGAGTATAAGAGTTCCATATCAGAGTTCTCTTCCATTTATCATAAGAATTTCAGTGGCTGCTTAGTATACCAATGGTATTGATACACTGATAAAACTTTCAGAAGAGATATAATGAATATGGTGGTAACTAAGTTTCTCTACAGAGAACTCGAATGTACTTTGTATAACTAAATTTCAATCATTCAAGAGGCCAGATGAAATGTTGAAAGGTCACCCACGTTCACCAATCCCAGCTGATAAGTGGAGAACAAAGGTGGAGAAAAAAACTGATGGAAATTACCTGCGCATTCCTTTAATAGTGGAAGCAAGCAAATCCAAAAATGTTGAAAGGTCACCCATGTCACCCATCTTATCAGAACAAAGGTGGAGAAAAAAACTGATGGAAATTACCTGCGCATTCCTTTAATAGTGGAAGCAAGCAAATCCAAAAATGTTGAATGTAATGTTGGAATTTCAGAACAAATAAGCTCTTGACACAAGGTAGTATTTGATTGCAACAGGAAAGATCCATCAATCAACAAAACTTTTCGTGTTAAAGTTACCAACGCGCGAACTGGAATATTGATCACCTTAGATGCAAATAGGAACACAGGGACATGTTTTAGAGAGCTTAAATAGTCAAAGAAAAAAGAAGGAATAGTCCATATTTGCCCCACAACTCTTGTGTTTGTCTAATTTTAACCTTCAACCTTAATACCATCTAGACATGGCACCTGAACTATCATAATACTGTTCGATTAGACCCTCAAACCCTTCCAAAGTGGTTTTGATGATGATGCCACCTGGTCTCCCATGTCATCCCTTCCTCCACATTACTTTGCTTCTTCCTTTCTTCTTTATCTCCCTGGTTGATCCACAGCACTAGCTGTGTCGCGGAACGGAAAACTACTGGAAGGGCTTAGGGATCTAAATTGAACGACACTGATATTGAATGATACTGATAGTTGTGGTGCCATATTTAGATGATATTCAAGTTGATGGTTAACATTAGAAAATGCAAGAGTTGAGACGTCAAGGATGGACTTATTCCAAAAAAGAGATACACTATTTCCAATGTACCTGAACTGGATAAGAACTAGTTAGCATCACAGAGCAGCAATGTACAAGAGCCGAAATTGTAGTTGCTGCATATGAATGAAATTTCTTTGTTGAATAAATGTGTTTATCTCCACAGGTTGTCTGTCCTCCCAATGGAGGTACTAATTTACTTCCAGGTGGAGTTAGCAGCATCTTTAGCTCATGATCAGTATGTTCTGCAAATGAGCATGATGGTTTAGATATTGCACTGTGTTATAGTTAAAATAAATATTAGAAAGGCAAAATAGGCATTTTGGTCCCTCAACTTTATCCTGAGGATCAAGTTCGTCCCTCAACTTTCAAATTGGTCAATATAGTCCCTCAACTTTTGTTTTGAGATCAAACTCGTCCTTGTGCTGATATTATACTCCATAATAACATGAGATAAATGCAAAAAGGTCCTTTTTACCCTAGGTTTCTTTTTCCCCTCCTCAATTTCCATTGTTTGTGTCACTGTTCGCTCAACTTTCCGCAACATTTTATATGATAGTACGTAGTTATGCAATAAGTAGCTTTAGTTTTACTCTCTATGCATCCGCAATACAATACGATGCATGGGTAAATAAGATTCTATGTTCCAAATCAAACATTTGTAATTTCAACTCCTAAATGAATTTAGAAGGGGAAGGAGCCAAGGGCAAAGAGGACTTTGTGCATAAATCTCATGTTATTATGGAGTATAATATCAGCATAAGGATGAGTTTGACCCAAAAACGAAAGTTGAGGGACTATATTGGCCGATCTGAAAGTTGAAGGATGAACTTGACCCTCGAATCAAAGTTGAGGGACTAAAATGCCTATTTTGCCTTTTAGAAAGACATGTAATTGAGGGATCTTGCCTTCTTCCAGTCCAACAAAAGTCTCATTCAACATATTGTTTACCACAATCAATAACTTTTGAATTATCAGCGATGTAGTATTCTGAGAAACTCTGACACTAGGTAACAGTGCTAAAGTGCTGGCAAGTTTCTAAAGAATAGGAAGCAAAAGAAATCAGTCAAATAGTAAACTGTTATGACAAGGAAGGCAAAAAAGAATAGGAAAGAAAGAAAGAGAGCGAAACTGCTATGCAATTTCGCGAAAGTATTTGACCTTTAAGTGTTGAAGATGGCATTGACCACTCACAATCTTTGTTGTAATGGAAGACTCAATCTGAAAGCACAAATATAACAAAGCAAACCACCTCAGTTCATGCAGTATAATATTGTGTCATGATAAAATCACATGATAGAACCACACATATGCTTGTGGAAGTATCAACAAGGAACAAATTACCATGGGTAATGTGGATAACCTACTAAATTCAAAGCTATCAAAGATGAAACATGATCAACCTGATGGCTATATTCTTCATCACTTAGTAGTTCAAACTGATGGGCCACCGGTTGGACCATAGGTAATACACTATTTTCTTCAATCGGCATAGGTATACATTATAATTTTTGCTGAAGATCAAGAATCCGAGAAGGTAGAGATGGAAACTGATGATATAAAAGCTACAAAAAGGGTTTATGGGGATTACTTCAAACTCAGGTTGAATCTTACAGTATTTTTATACCAATATAAACTACATGCAATTGGGCTATTGATTGGCTACATTGCCATTAGACAAGTGTTATAAAAACTAGTTTTCAAAGCTACCAGGACCCTTTTAAGGGTGGTAAGGTTGGTTATCAGTCTTACAGCTCGGTTTTTGGGTAAAATTTGATCATAGTTTAACTAAATCTCAAAGTTTTGGAAAATCTGTCCAAATTCCAAAGTATTGGTTGGTGTAAAACCCCTACCGGAGCAAATATGACAGTTATCGGCCTAAACATTTTTTTTACTGCAACTTAAATTTATGTTCTGCACAACTTAAAAGTAAACTGCATGTAATCTAAACCAATATCTTCTTCATTGAAACTTATATTCGAACCAACAACAAAAACTATGGATGCATTATGGTTAAGATTTCCTATTCCAATAATAGTGAGTTAAAGCCAATCCTCCTCTTCCACATAGGGTGCCGCCCCAGGAGTCTATATTTCTCCCCCAAGGGCTGCAGAAGCAAGATCTGGAGCTAGGAAACCAAACCTCTTTATACCATTTAAGAAGGATAGGGGGAATGTATGAATGTGAGCTTGTGTTGAATACCCCAAGCCCCAATGGGGCATATGTGTAGTACAATGTGATAACCAAACCCTGGAATTAGTATAATGACTATTGTATCTTTAGCTATTGCACTAGTTCTACGGTTTAAAACGCTCGTAATCTTGGGTGCTTGGATCCTTTGGAAGCACATAGATAAGTGCGTCTTTGATGGAGCCTCTCCTTGTATCCAGAAAGCTCAGAGAAATCTCAAAAGATAAGGCTCATCTCTGGAGCTTGGCTTTGCTAGAGGCCTTAGGGAGTTTGGTCTAGGCTAATGTTGTTTATCTTGGTGTCTGTTTTTGTCGGGTTGTTTCTGTCTGTAACCATTGAGTGTGTTTAATCTTTCCTGCAACTTGCTCAAGACTTCCTAGTAAGGTGAGGTAGTTTCTTTGTAAAGGTGTGGATGTACTCTCTTTCTCTTTAATACAAAGATATCCTGCATGAGGAATAAAATTTCTAGGGTTTGGGGTGTCACATGCAGTACATATATGCCCCATTACGGCTGTTCAATACAATCTCCGCATTCATGCACAACTCTCTTGCTTACATGGTATCGAGCTCCATGTCCTAGCTTCAAATCACACGTCCGCTTCATCTGCACAGGGGAGAGCAACATAGACTCTGGGGGGTGGCACCCATAGAGCAACCTAGAACTAGTACAGTGACTATTTTACCATTAGCACTGCTAACCATACATCTCTTCTATGCTAGCATGTATCATACTAGTCTACATAGCCATAAGATTCAATTCTCTAAACCAATCAGTTTCTCAAGTTGTGCAGCTCTTGGATTTCCTACCCTTGGATGTAGGCAGATGAATTCTTCCTATATCTGAAATACTATACATATTGATGTGCATTTGCTACTTGTCAATTGTTGCGGTACATGAGAATCCACTTGCCAGAAATAGCAATACTGTAATTAATCGGTGTCAATTTCAGCATTGTTAAAGTATAAGTAATTGCCCACCTCTCTCCATCAGCTTAAGCTTTTGGGTTGAATTGGTTGGTACATGCAACTCAATATGGTATTAGAGCTAAAGGTCTCGAGTTTGAATCCTGGTGGGCACGACTAAATAAAATAATTGCAGCCGACTCCTAATTTCCACGTTTGAGGCCTGAGGGAGCCTACACGTGAGGGGGAGTGTTGAAGAATAAGTGAATTGCCCACCTCTCCCCATCAGCTTAAGCTTTTGGGTTTAATTGGTTGGTGCATGCAACTCAATAAGCATAACACCCTTATGATACTAATCAGATTGTTTATATGAATGGGAAGCTTCAGATGGGGATAATCATGTAAAAGCAGATAAAAGGAAACATCACAGTGAAGGATTAAAGGAAAGGCTACCATAAGTAAAGAGGACAGACTATACAGTGATTCCTTTGTCCAATTACATCTCACTTTAGTTATAGTAGAAATTCTCTATGCAAAACAAGAAACATTATGTAACATCTAATGCTTCTTTATGTAACATCTAATGCTTCTTTCTTTCATATTGAGGTCTAAGATACCCAAATATTATGGAGGCTATAGTGCATACCATGTAAACACCGAATTGTGTACTGAATATTGGACATCCTATAAAATTGCAGCTCAACCTTATAAACACGAGACAACAAACTACTGATTTCTAGTGAGTTCTCCTTTTGTTTTCCCTTGGGCAGAGTAAGCAACTGAAAATGGTCGGAGCACAACAATTACAAGGAAAAAGTTGAATTCATACTTTATTGAAGTGCCGATATACAGATGAGGGGAATAGTTTAATAAGTAAACCCAGTAAATCAACTGCTTTCTCCTGCAAAGGTAAATACCATTATGTTTTGTTATCTGAGAAATTTATATCTGAAAAATTAGCTTTCATAAGTCAAAGAAGTACATACTGCAACAGGATCATCCTCATCCAACAGCCGAAGCAATGGATTCACAACTTTCTGGGCAGAAGAAATTGCCTCATCCTTTAAATTTGGGAAAGTAGCCAATCTGATCATAAAGATGAATCATATTTATGTTTTGCATCTAACACTGCCGTTGCCGGTCCCAAGCCCGCGATGAGAAAATGTGGAGGGTTGTGTTAGGTTTGGCGAACCAGCGTAAAAAATCAGCCACTCTAATGGAAATGAAACCCATAAGAAATTCGTTGGGGCGTAACCCTCTTAGCGACGCGCTACATCGGAACCCGGGTGTGGTGTTAAATGGGCAAGGGCCGGGTCGTCATCCCCTTAGGGGCGCGTCGTATCGTGATCCGGGTACGATGATAAGTGAGCAAGGGTCGGGTCGTCGCAGCCTCTGTGGCGCGCTACATCTGCGCCCGGGTGTAGTGAAAAATGAGCAAGGGTCTTCGCATTCCTCTCGACGGGTGCGAAGGGTAAGGAAGCTAGCCGAGCCAACTAAGATTCGTCTAGGTAGTTGGAACGTAGGGTCTCTAACAGGTAAGTTAAGAGAGCTAGTCGATGTAGCAATTAGGAGGCGTGTAAATATTCTATGCGTGCAGGAGACTAAATGGAAGGGCCAGAAGGCGAAGGAAGTGGAGGGTTCTGGCTTCAAGCTTTGGTACACGGGGACAACCTCGGGTAGGAATGGTGTAGGCATCTTGATCGATAAGAGCCTTAAGGATGGAGTTGTAGATGTTAGGAGGCAAGGCGACCGGATTATCCTAGTGCGGTTGGTTATTGGAGATTTGGCTCTGAATGTGATCAGTGCCTATGCCCCTCAGGTAGGTCTTAGTGAGAGCTCCAAGAGTCAGTTCTGGGAAGATCTTGATAGCATGGTTAGTACCGTGCCTATCAGTGAGAAGCTCTTCATAGGAGGAGACCTCAATGGCCATGTGGGTGCGACTAATGTAGGATATGAGCGAGTACACGGGGGTTTCGGGTATGGTAGTAGGAACGAGGGGGGGGAGGATGTTTTGAATTTTGCGTTGGCCTACGACCTGCTGTTAGCGAATACCCTCTTTAGAAAGAGGGAGTCCCATCTAGTGACCTTCCATAGTGGACAATACTCGAGCCAAATCGATTTTATCCTTGCTAGGAGAGAGGATAGACGTGCCTGCTTAGATTGTAAGGTGATACCTGGGAAGTGTGTTGTCCCCCAACACAAGCTTGTGGTGGCGGATTTTCGTTTTCGGGTATGTGCCCACCGGGACAAACGTGCCAAGATTGCGAGAACGAAGTGGTGGAAGCTTAGAGGGGAAGAGGCTCAGACGTTTAAGGAGAGGATGCTAGGCGAGGGGCCTTGGGAAGAAGGAGCAGATGTAGATGATATGTGGCTAAAGATGGCGATATGTGTTCGGAAGGTGGCCTCAGAAGTGTTTGGTGTGAGTAGGGGAGGCAAGCAGGAAGTGAAAGAGACTTGGTGGTGGAATGACGAGGTGCAAAGGGCTATTAAGGAGAAGAAGGAGTGTTTCAAACGCCTTCACCTCGACAAGAGCGCAACCAACATCGAGGGATATAGATTAGCGAAAAGGTCTGCAAAGCGAGCTGTAAGTGTAGCGAAAGGTCAGGCTTTTGATGATCTGTATCAACGGCTAGGTACGAAGGAAGGAGAGAAGGACATTTATAGGATAGCTAGGACCCGCGAGAGGAAGACAAGGGACATAAACCAAATCAAATGCATCAAGGATGGGACAGATCGACTTCTGGTGAAGGATGAGGAGATCAAGGACAGATGGCGAGAATACTTCGACAAGTTGTTTAATGGGGAAAATGAGGGTCCTACCTTCGAGTTGGACGACTCATTTGATGATACCAACAGACGCTTTGTGAGGAGGATTCAGGAGGCAGAGATCGGGGAGGCTTTGAAGAGGATGAAGGGAGGTAAAGCGATGGGTCCCGATGGCATCCCCATTGAGGTGTGGAGATGCCTGAGCGAGAGGGCGGTAGTATGGTTAACTAAGCTTTTTAACCTAATTTTCCAGTCAAACAAGATACCGGAGGAATGGAGGAGAAGTATATTAGTACCGATCTTCAAGAATAAGGGAGATGTTCAAAGTTGTACTAACTACCGGGGGATTAAGCTGATGAGCCATACGATGAAACTTTGGGAGAGGGTTATCGAGCATCGCCTAAGAGGATTGACAAGGGTGACCCAAAACCAGTTTGGGTTCATGCCTGGGAGGTCGACCATGGAGGCGATTTTCTTAGTACGACAGTTGATGGAGAGATATAAAGAGGAGAAGAAGGACTTACACATGGTCTTTATTGACCTAGAGAAGGCGTATGATAAAGTACCGAGAGACGTCATGTGGTGGGCCTTGGAAAAACACAAAGTTCCAACTAAGTATATTACCCTCATCAAGGATATGTACAAGGATGCGATGACTTGTGTTCGAACATGTGATGGCGATACCAGTGACTTTCCAATTAAAATTGGACTACATCAGGGGTCAGCATTGAGCCCTTATCTATTTGCTTTGGTGATGGATGAGGTCACAAGGGACATACAGGGTGATATCCCTTGGTGTATGCTCTTTGCTGATGATGTGGTGCTAGTTGATGAGAGTAGGGTAGGGGTTAATATGAAGTTAGAGCTGTGGAGACACACGTTAGAGTCGAGGGGGTTCAGACTGAGTAGGACCAAGACCGAGTATATGATGTGCGACTTTAGCCCGACTAGGCATGAGGATGGGGACGTTAGCCTCGAAGGTCAAGTGGTGGCCAAGAAGGATACTTTCCGGTATCTAGGATCAATGCTTCAGAAAGATGGAGACATTGATGAAGATGTTAGACATAGAATTTCAGCCGGGTGGTTGAAGTAGCGGCAGGCTTCGGGCGTCCTCTGTGACAAGAAGGTGCCACAGAGGCTAAAAGGTAAGTTCTATAGGACGGCGATTCGCCCAGCGATGCTATACGGTGCTGAATGTTGGCCTACAAAAAGGCGACATGTTCAGCAACTGAGTGTAGCAGAGATGCGTATGCTGCGTTGGTTCTGCGGGCATACAAGAAGGGACAGAATCTGGAACGAAGAGATTCGAGATAGGGTCGGGGTGGCACCTATCGATGAGAAGTTGATTCAACATCGGTTGAGATGGTTTGGACATGTACAACGGAGGCCTCCCGAGGCGCCGGTGCGTAGTGGAGTTTTAAAGCGGGGCGATAATGTAAAGAGAGGTAGAGGTAGACCTAGACTAACTTGGGACGAGACGGTTAAGAGAGACCTTAAGGAGTGGAATATCGCTAAGGAATTAGCTATGGATAGGAGCGCTTGGAGATTAGCAATTAATGTACCTGAACCGTGACCTTTGTTACTTTTTGTTTAACCCCTAAGTCTTCCTTTGGCTTGTGCACTTTTTGTGTTTCTTATTCTTGTTTTCTGTGGGTTTCATCTCTAGCCTACCCCAACTTGCTTGGGACAAAAGGCTAAGTTGTTGTTGTTGTTGTTGTTGTTGCATCTCTATGCTTCTGTGTATTACACCAGACTTTTTATATTTTCTCATACCACATGTTTGTCATTTCAGGGATATGGTTCCTTTCTTGTTTAGGGGCTACAGATTTCTATCTCAAGGTTTTTCTTTTGTCTTTTGTTTCAGGGAGTTAGAATTTTGTATTTCAATGTGTTGTGTTATTGTCTCTGCATTTTATGGGTGCCCAAGATTTTCAATTGTGTGAGACATACCATCGAACCATACGTAAGAATACTAAACATAATGATGCCACAGGATCAAATGCCAAATCGTTTGCACAAAAATGTTATTATAATACATTCATTTTCTCTAAAAAGGGTATTGGATTCGATGACATACCTGAGAAATAAATCAGACATAGTAGTACATGTGAACATGTTTACCATTTTGTTGCAAGATGGTTCCTATTCAAATAGAAAAAGTGGAACTATCAGTTGAGATGTCAAAAAGAGAAATTGACTCATGATACACTAATATGTTTCTATTAATTGTACGAAAATAGTCATGTTTTGGCACTAAAAGTATTGCTCACAACACCACCTATATTGATATCATTTCCACAAACACTGGGTTTTGCCCAACTTTCACGCAACACAGACAGTGTGTAATGTCATCCCTTTCAATCTGGCTGAAGCACAGGCTGCTGATACTCAGGTGAACATGTGCATCAGTTCCACATTGGCAGGGGCAGTCATTTTAGGCAACATGCTCAGATGAACTTCATTACATGCAACCAGGGATGCATTGACACAAACCACTGAAATGGCCATTGTTCAGATCCTCCTCTGCTGTCCTTATCAAGCCTATTTTCATGATATCAACCAGGCTTGGCCAGTTGACCTAACTTACATTGGGAAGGACTGTCTTGCTAATTTATTGAACTCGTATAAAGTGAAAATAGATGGCAAAAGATATGGCGGTGCATTGTGCAGCTCATTCTGATATATGTCGAGCAATGTGCAATTTACTAAAAAAATTAAATGAAGGATGTGATATCAATTCTATAGTTCTACAAAATGATATTTGCTGAAAATGTACTTAACAAGATGATATTCAAATTTGCTTCTGGATTGCTAACATAGTAATAAGGTTCAATGGATGCAACTGGTGCTTGATTGTTGCAGGAAATAACATCATGAACAAATAAACAAAATTCTACAAAAGACAGTGAAAAAAAAATCCTATAGAATCAAGTATATACTGAATCATCAGGCCAAAACCACATACAGGTTCAAGTAGAATTAAGCTATGGTCATATAGTGCAGAGCGACAAGAAACAATGTAGCAGAACTTTTATGTACCACTCCATCTTTAAAAGCAGTCACAATTTCCCAGCTTTTGTGAATATGACATCAACTGATACAAGAATCAAAGTACTAAATACTGAGCTAAGATTGTTTCCTAACCGCAGCCAGTCATGTACTATATTTAGAGTTTGTTCATGAGTTGCGTCGCCGTCAAAAGAATTTCCTACACTCAAGACCTCATGGTTTGAGTATTCTGATTGCAGCATAAACCAGCTTTTCTTTCGGCAGTTTATAAGTAACCTTCTTGATTGTGCACAATTTTTTTTCCTCGAATAAACTGTTCAATACCATTACAAGGGAAAATCAAGTCTACAAGAATATTTATGGTAAGTAATCTTTTTGGCATAATATTTCTTAACTAAGTGGAGTATTTTTTTAACAGCAAATACCTGCAGTAACTTAACATATACTCCCTCTATTATTAAATGTATAACACTATTGACCTTTTGCTCCAATTTTGACCAACAATATTTTTGTACCCAATTAGTTAAGTAAAATAAATACCACTAAATCTGTCATCAAACTTTAGGTTTTCCTTATCGATTTATCAATTTGTATAAATATTTATACAAAAGATGAAAGTCAAAAGAACGAAAAAGTAAATGATGTCATATATTTAAGGATGGAGATAGTAGATCATAGGATCCATTTTTAGTGGATCACAAATTCACGATAACACTTTTTAATGAAATCGCTTTAGGAAATTTCTGATCATTTTGCAAAAAAAAAAAACGTTTGGATAGGGGCATTATCCCCTCCCCTTCTCCCGTTTAGATTTGCTACAGCCCCATTCTGGCATCTCCTCACTCTCAGATCCAATGGCGAAGGAGCCGTCAGCCGCCCACCTCCCGAATCCTCCCCGGCCCTCCGCCTCTCCCTCAGTCCCTCGTCTCCAGCACTCCCTCCCTGGCCACCAGGCGGCCAGGCGGCAGCCAGCATCGCACGCACCCCGCGCCGCTGGCTCGCCGCAGTCCCATGCGCCGCGGCGCGCACTCCCTCCCCGGCCAACCAGCCAGGTGGGCAGGCAGGCGGCAGCCAGCACTGCACGCGCCGCCAGCTCGCTGCGGCCCCTCCCCGCCATGCGCCGCCGGCTCGCCGCGGCCCCACCCTGCCCTGCACCGCCGGCTCGCGGCGGTCCCGCACGCCGCGCCACGCCACGCTATACATGTTCTGATATGTTGTTCTTTGCCTGGGCTGGTATTTTTCTTGTTTACAGATCCTTGTGCAACATTGTGTTGCCTGTGCTGATATGTAAACTTTTTTAGCTCCTTGTACAGGCTCCTTTTTCAGAACCATCAGACTGCTGCAGCCACACTTGCAGAGTCGACACCAACCCAAGATGATACTAACACGTGTTGTGCAACATGTAAAGTTTATTCTCAGATTCATTCTTGTGATATGTTGTTCTTTGCCTGTGCTGGTAAAAGTTTCATAATTTCAGCAAACAAAGTTGTATCTAAATTTATTCTAAATCTTTATCAGTGTTAAGAACTTCAGAAAACGTCCACTGCATAGGATTCTTTGCATATGCAAAGAAAAGTTTCAGAAGACTTCATCTAGATATTTTGGTCATTATGAAAGTGAAAGGAAAACAACATCTTGACATGTACATAAAATGGAGATATGTTCGGATTTACCCATGTATATGCTGATGGTCATCATGAAAACGAAAGGAAACATCAAATTTAGATTGCTAAAAGCAATGCCATTATAACTGTATATGATGACCTTGCTATGTGTGAGACTGAGGGGATAAATTAATGGATGGAGAACAATTATGTCTAAGCATGAAAAATTGATGCGACTGAATCTTTAATTGGTTTATTGCCTTATTCATCAGCTTGCCGACAGTAATGCTATTGGAGGGAGTTGGTTTTAGGTAACCACGTACTTCATAACTTATAGGTTTTAGTGCTGCTGTTGTTGTCTCATAGTATCTAAGAAAGCTGTGACAAGTGTTTCAACTATTACGAAATGAGCTACATCTATGTTGATTAGCTATCCGTATCTCCAACTTCACATCAGCACACAGATAACCTGTCAAAGGAGGATTTTCAAATATTTTTTGAAAGAAGTTAAAGTAGGTTTCAGGATTCTAAGATGCTGTCAACTCCTCATATTATGATTTTTCAACAATTATTCCTATTCATGCTAATGCTAGAATTGGCTTGGCAAGTAAAGATTTGAAGAACACTTTCTTCAAAAAAAGATTTGGAGAACACAATAGAGAAGACATTGGGTGGTGCTGGAGTGGCGCTTTTATCCTCAAGATATGTGTGATTCCTGTTGTGATTTTTGGATTATCAGCTTTCTCAGTTCACTTCCAAAACAACATTTTAAGTTTTCAGGTGAACACCACTATGCCATTGTACTGGATCTTATTTTATTGGCAAACTATGTTATAGTTATCTTTAACCCATAAATAGACATGTATTTCAGTACTCTTTTCTCCTGTTGACTATTTTAATTATATGGTAAGAGTTGTCATCTTGAATCCCTGAATAATTGGCTTTCTTTATGCAGCTTGATGGTTTTCCTTGCATACAAGGCTGCAGCTTTGGTACAAGGTAAGTCTACAGAGATAATAAGGACCTCTGATTGATACTCAGGAAAGGACATCGACAGCAGGAGCATATGTAAACAAAATGTATATTCTATGGGTAATAATTTGAAAACTTTTTGAACCAGTTATTGCTGAGTTCTTCGTGTGAGCACAATGGACCTACTACAGTAACCTGCATCCGTGTGTTCATTTTAAAGTACCAACTAGAGTGCTTATACTTTTAAAAGTAAGATCTATACGATTTCCTATGCATCAATTTGTGTCATTTGTATTCCAGAAATTTCATGCTCACTATAGGTTGTTGAGTGCTCATTTCTATATTAGTTAGGATCACAATAGGGCGCGCAAAGCGCGCCAAATGTTCTAGTAAAATGAATGTACCACAGAAACTGTAAATAAAATCCAATGCAATCAAGTATATACTGGCCAAAACCACATAAAGTTTCAAGTAGCCTTTATTTCCCATCACGACTATGGAAAGTGAAAACCTCAAAACTTGTAGTAACAGAAATAGAACAAACTAAATAAATTGAATCATTTAAACCTGGAATCCATTACTGAAATTGCAAAAAGTCATGTATGTTACCTTCATATTTTTTAAAACCTTCTCAAACCAGTCTGAGTATGATTTTACAAAGCGCCTGTCACAGCACTCTTGGATTGTCAAACCAAGAAAAGAAGTGCCACCCCAACAACTGTATTCCTGCAGAATAAAAATTAGGAAAAGGTGATATATTATTAAATGCAGTGATTATATTATTACATTGAATTATCACATGAGCAAGCAATGAAGAGATGCACACAATTCTTATTGAAGGTTATTGATTTATCATTCCAAGAAGAAAAATAGTATCTTGCAATGCCAGGTGACAAATTAGGGTGTGTGTTGATTTGAGGCCCAAAGGACTTTATTGTGATAGTATGGCTGCTTTATCGTACTCAAAATACCCAAGTATCAGTAAAACTTAGGGCTTAGAATAATACATAGGAACAACGAGACACAAAACTACAAAAGAAAAGCATGTGTGGTTCGGAAATGTTGAAATTGCCAGGAAGAATAGAAACATCCATTGAGTCAAGATATATGGCCAAGAAAAATTTCGCCACCAGCCAATACACCTAGGAATCATGGTAGGAAAGAGTGAGAGAGAAGCAAGTGCTTTGCCTTCGATGAGGCCAAGGTGGAGAATATGCCTGCCTTCCCCTTGTACAAGTAGTTCACAGAGCCCTAACGCTCCAGCTGAACACCACAAGGAACTCTCATTTGCTACCACCTGTCAAATCAACATGATACTCGGGCTTGCCCCATTAACCACATAATCATTTCGATGTTTCCAGATTTCAGGTACAGCGCTCAATAGTGGCAATTCAGTATTGGCGACTTTATGTTTTACTAACACGTAGCCCGAAACCCACAGGTCAATAGGAACTGAAGTAACAAATCCTGAATTCGTGCTTTAATACCATGTAACAATTTGGGGAAATTTTACCATCTCAGTGCAAATTGAATCCCTAAACCAGGGTCACTATGCCTTATATTTGTACATAGGGCTAACTGGGATAAAGGATAAAATCAACAAGAAATGAGTAAACAATGAACAAAAGCTGAGAAATTGGGAGAAACTCAGAATGCCCTTACTCTGGCTCCTCACGTTGTTTGTTGCTCTGCTTACTCAAGAGAAGGAAAAAAAAACCTTGTTGCTCTGGTTCCTAAGAGAGTGATCAATCGGAGGACAGTTGCACAAGGACTTGATAATCGCTGATGGGTTGCTGACATCAAAGGAGCCATGAGTGTAGAAGTTACTGAAGAATACTTGATGGTGTGGGATCTGATGGAAGATGTAGTTCTGCAACATGACATCCAGTATGATACTTGGAAGATAACTAGATCAGGGTCTTAATGTTGCAAGTCAGCTTATAAAGCTTTCTTTGTGGCCATGGTCAGGTTCGGGCCGCTGAAACAGATTTGGAAGTTGTGGGTGGGTGCCGCTGCGTTGCAATTTTTTTATGTGGCTGGCCCTTCTTAATTGCTGTTGGACGGTTGACATGTTAGCGAAGCGAGGTCTTTCATTCCTCTTCACCGCCCTCTGTGTGATCAAATGGACGAGACCTCATCCATGATTTCCCGGCAAGTTAGGTTCATCATCTCTAGCGGGCCAAGCTTGAGCTGATATCACCTTCCCCTGATCCTGTAAGCCTCTCTTGTTAGTGTGGTCAATCGCTCAAACAGGTGGACAAGCAACTGAAGGCCTTAACTCTCTGATCATCCTTGTTCCTTGGTGTCATGTGCATGGATCACATCTGGTGTGGGCAGCCACTCGCACCGGCCCAGGCTGCTTTATGAGGACATCCCTATCATTGGTACAACCACGCCTACCACACAGCAAGGACCAATTACTCGAGCACGAGCACGACAACTAAATTATCAGGTAAAGTCGTTCCTTGCTGTCCAAACAAGTTATTCTCCGAATGGGGTGCTACTAAAGCCTTGTGATGACTTTCTTATGATTAGGAACTTGAAAGCCGAATCATATTGGAGAAAGCACTACAGTGACAACAAACAAGTGGAAGGAGGCATGAGGAAACGAAGGATCGGACCAAAGAATCAGACTGCAAGTTCGGACAGCCTGTTCGGACCTCCAAGAACTTCCACGGGACATAATTCTCCGAAGGGTGTTGGAGGCTCATGAGCACTTGATGGAAAGCCCTTGAAGCCTATTTTCAGATGGATTAAGAAACACTGCCAGATTCCATCGGAGTCGCCCAGCAACTACAAAGAGATGTTCGGACCTCCAGTCTTGGGCTGACAGCCTTGTATCAAGTGAAGCCCACTAGGGGCCCATTCTATGTTAGGGTTTCCACCCTCCCACGCCTCCTGACTGTCTCCCATGTAAAAATACATGCTCCCGCAGCTAGGAGAAGGTTGGGTTTTGTTTTGTTGTAAGTTTAGCTTCAGCAACTTCCTAGTGAACGCGTGTGTTGATTAGACCACCCGTTTGCTTGATTCAAGACCCCAACTCGTGATTCAATTCCAGCCTTTGGCTTGATTTTCGTGAGTTATTTGCTTGTTCATCTTGTTCTTGCTTGTTCTCGGTTGCTAGCAGGTTCAAAGGTGTTCTTGGCACAGCAAGAACATCACAATCGGAGACGGTGTACCTGTTGCTAAGGCGCAGCCTTGTGGGGGTTGTAGTCGGACAGCCAACGCCGAATCCACCACCAAATCGAGTTATCTCCAGCTCTCATCGAAGATCGGGAACATACCCTAGCGGGTTCTATCACTGCTAGCACAAGGGCAAGTCAACAAGAAGAAATCAATCTAGTCCCCTTCCCTATTTCTTAACCTCAATCTAAGTCTCCTCCCATTTGAAGCAGCCAACACCGCTTGTCTTTCCTCCTGGCAGTGCTTATCCCATTGATGAACTAAGTGTTAGAGTATATTAGGCAACTCCGGATATGGTTAGTTTAGAATTGATTGTAATCGTGGGATAACCTTCCTTATCTCTACGAGAGGCTACTTGCCCTCCAAACCATGTACTCCTATATAATCAGCCCAAGGGGCTCAAGCAACATATTCCACGCATTATACACAATCTTGCATGGTGTCAAGAGTCTAGGTTCTAACCCTAGGTCTCCGGCTTCCGCTGCCCTCGCGCCGTCCTCGGGGAGATCGATCTCCGCCGGGGGCAGCGCCCTCGTAGGATGCGCGACCGATCCATCTGATCCGCCGCGCCGTCGTGGTCAACAAGCAGCAGAGGGGCCTACCTCTACTCGCCGCCAATTGGGTCCATGGCTGCGCCTCCTGTCGTCCTTGTCGGGAACCGCGTCACCATTGGGCAGCCGCTGAGCCTGCCATGCCTCCGTGTCGTCATTCCCTCCGGCTTCGCATCTAGATCCGCCGCCCCTTCTGTGCAATAGGCTCGGCACGCCCCTCCTACCAGCGCCGCCGCACCGCTGCCCTGAGCGCGCGTGCCCGGCTGCGGAGGACCCATGGGGATGCTAGGCTGCCGCGCCGTTGGGGCTGTCGGGCCATCGCACCGCTAGAAGACGTCACTGCCGGGCTACAAAGCCCCCACGGCCCCACCCTCCCTCGCCGGCTCTCCTCCGCATCGTCAGGCCAGCCATCCCCTTCCTCCCCTAGCGCCGCCTCTACCGCTGCCTTGAGCGCGAGGACGCGACTGCGGGGGCGGCTCGCGGGGCTGCTGGCCGCCACGCCGCTGAGGAGGAGGCGCTGCTCGGCCCCGCCAAGCTTGCCTATTGGGCAGGTCTCGCTCCTCAGCTCCCTCCGTTCTTTCCCAATGGGAAGGGATGGGGATAAAGGTGGGGGCATCCAGCTAGGTGCACCCGAGATTGTACCTGGA
Source organism: Panicum hallii (assembly GCF_002211085.1). Lineage (NCBI taxonomy): Eukaryota > Viridiplantae > Streptophyta > Magnoliopsida > Poales > Poaceae > Panicum > Panicum hallii. The sequence goes on along the minus strand of NC_038045.1, from coordinate 33,719,274 downwards.
GGTCAGTCTTGCTGCTGCTGTTTTTTTTCCTGATCAGAGACCGGGTTTGCGTTGCCCTGCCGTTCATCGTTGCTTAATTGTCGACACCCCCGAGGATGAGGTTGTCCTTGTGCCATCTAGGCTGCAGCGGCGATGCTCGTGATCAAGCCACCATCGCCTGTATCGCCACCTTTTCAGGCGGTGGCGCCACCGATGCTGCTGGTCCTCATCAAGCTGGCTATGGGTCCAAGTCCGCGCCTATTGCCGCACGCTCGCGGACACCGACGCTGATGTTGCTGAAGGAAGATGCAGTCGCACTCTTTAGCTGCACCATCTACCATCGCAATCAGCTCATCGTCTTGCTGAAGCTGTTGGCAAGAAGCTGCTGATTTTGTGTATTCGGGTGCCTTCGCTGACTCTTCGTATCCACGGCTTCAACCATGTCCACCTTGACCTCGGCTACTTCGGCACTACGGGGCTACCATCTGCTTGACAAGCCTCTTCGGCTCCCATTCCAGCCACAACATCTACGGCGCATCGACGGTTGCAACTACGGGGGGGATGTCATCTGTTCGGCTTATTCTCCAGTCGCATCATCTGCGTGCTCCCATTGTGACTGCTGGGGGATGTTAGAGTATATCAGGCAACTCCGGATATGGTTAGTTTAGGATTGATTGTAATCGTGGGATAACCTTCCTTATCTCTAGGAGAGGCTACTTGCCCTCCAAGCCATGTACTCCTATATAATCAGCCCAAGGGGCTCAAGCAATATATTCCACGCATTATACACAATCTTACACTAAGGTTTATTGCACTTGGGTACTCCGGAAGCATCAAGGGATTGTGTCTAGCATGCTGCCTCTCCAGATGTAAATAGGGCCATAAGAGTAGTTCAGGAAGAAGGTACATCATAAGTTGCGTTGCAGGGGCTAAGAGCTCGGTGATCTGTTCTTTGGGGTAACTAAGTCCTATGTTACCTTAGTCTTCTATCCTGGTCGGGTAGTTTCTAAAATCTGTGGTGCAAATGTTGTAAGGGGCCGGTGTTGTACTTACTACTCATCTTCTTTGATGAAGTGATTCACAGCTCTCCTGCATATTCGGCATAAAAAATGCACTTCCTCTAGTTCAGTATTTCTCTTCCTTAATTTGAGCAAACCATCACATTTTACCAAGCACGTTGTCAATTAGAGGAGATATTGCCCAATAGATAAAGGCATCAGATTATGCAGTTTGTCATTTCCATGTTAGTACTATGTCACATTATACAGTCTTGGTTTCACACTTTCAGCTGTGACAAACTCAACTTTAATCGTGGGATATGAAATTGACACGTCAACCTAGGATGAAATAGCCCTGCAAGTATTTGAAAGTTCTCAATTTTTTATGGATCTAGGGTGGGATATTTTAAGACCAAACTTGATTGCATTCAGAATATTCAACATAGGTTATACTTTTATTGATTTGTGTTTTTATTAGTATTTTCATGATTCCACTGAATATTTTCCTGAGAAAAAAAGGAACAGCTAAACACTAGCGTCCTCGAATATATTATTGCACATTCATTAGTGTAAACCCACGTTAAGGATTATCACAGGCTATTTCAAGGATTCAGAAACATGGATTTTGCTTCTGTTTGCGATCTCTGCATGTTCAATTTGGAAAAATATCCCCTGACCCTCTACCAAATGAATCAGATGTATCCTGGTAGGGACATCACCTCTGTTACTCGTCGTTTTTCACTTCTATTTTAGAAAGGAATGCAGATATCCTGCATGTTTAGGGAGGGAATGAACCTGAATTTTGCTACTGCAGGAGTAGAGGCTAATGATCATCCCAGATTCCCAGTACTACATGATTAAGTAGGGAGTAGTAATGCACTGCTACATGAATCAACTGGCTTTAGATAGATGCACATGAATATGTGTGGTTACGAGTAGAACACTCTCAGAACAGGTCATACTGGATGCAGCCATTCTAGCCCATGCATGGAGCATTACACTCGCAAGAATCTGTTCGTTTATCTATTCTTTTTTTAGTTGCTCTATATTCTAATTGATCCTAAGAGATTAGGAAACTATTTGTAAAGAGATCAGGAAACACCTGTACCAAAGGTAATAGAACTATCAACTATGCGAAGCCTCCACCTTATGCCAGGAACTATTCCTCCTAATACATGAGTATAAACAATCGAATAGCTAGCCTGAAAATTCCTCAGCACAGCGAAAAGTCCTGCTGAATCACCACTTTACAGCTGGTTTTTACCAAACCCACTGGGATTTGGTTGGTCCAAGTGTGACTCAACCGGTACTGAATTTTTTGAATGGAGGTACATTGCCAGATGGGATCAACCATACCACTATTGTGTTGATTCCGAAAATTAAAAATCCGCGGGACATGAAACATTTTGGGCCGATTTCCTTGTGTAATGTTATCTATAAGATATGTTCTAAGGTCTTGGCCAACAGGATGAGAGGTTTGTTGGAAGCAATCATTTCAGAAGAACAGAGTGCCTTTGTCCCTGGGCAGTTAATTACTGATAATGTCCTGACGGTGTATGAGTGTATTCACTACTTGAAACGGAAGAAAGGAGCAAAAGGAGCTTGCGCAATCAAGCTAGATATGGCGAAAGCTTATGATCGCGTAGAGTGGTCATACCGTGAGGGAATCATGCTGAAGTTGGGATTCAATGCGGAGTTTGTTCAGTGAATTATGCAGTGCGTCTCTACAGTTTCTTTTTCAGTTAGAGCTAATGGCAAACTCTCTCAATGTTTCATACCAACGAGGGGCATCAGACAAGGGGATCCAATATCCCCTTACCTTTTTTTGCTTTGTGGAGAAGGTCTGTCCTCGCTCCTGAAGTTGGTTGGTCCAGTGCATATCGCAAGGGGAGTCCGCGTTGGGATTCATGTCCCCCTGGATCGCACCTACTCTTTGCGGATGATTGCATTATTTTCTCAGAAGCATCGCAGAGAGAGGCTGACCGTCTGAAGGAAATTCTGAAGGTCTATCATCGAGGTTCTGGACAGCTAGTTAATCGTGATAAATCGGCTGTCTTCTTCAGCAAGAACTGCTATGATGCCATGGTGAACGAAGTAATCACAAGTCAGAATATTGCCTTGGCTGAGAAGTACCTGGGCTTGCCTACGGCACTTGGCCGCTCAACTAAAGAGACCTTTGAATATATGCCCTCGAGAATTAAAGGCCTTGTGGGGATGTGGAGTGGCCGGGAGGCTACGTGTGATAAAATGAGAAGCACGATATCTAAGTACTGGTGGGGAGGTTCGTCTGATAATAGACATGCATTGGATGCATTGGGAGCGACTCACGATCCCAAAGACCAAAGGCAGTATGGGCTTTCGTGATTTGCCCCTGTTCAACAAGGCGATGCTTGGAAAACAAGGCTGGCGCTTGATGACCAGACCAGACTCTCTGTGCGCCTGGCTTCTGAAAGGGCGCTACTTCCATGGCTCTGATTTCTTGGCGGCCACAAGAAAGAAACATGCAAGTCAAACGTGGAGAGCCATACTGGCGGGTCGTGAGGTTCTACAGAAGGGTCTGATTAGAAGAGCTGGTAATGGTCAGACGACGAATATTTGGCGTGATAAATGGATTCCAAATCATCCAGGAGGTAAACTGTTGACACAACAGTATGATCACCAAGTCATGTCCACTGATCTTCGAACAGCAAGTGGAGATTGGAATGTGGAATTAATTCGCGAAGTGTTCTGCCATTTTGACACTGAATCAATACTACGAATAAATTCGAGAATAGTTGGTGAGGACTTCTGTTCTTGGGAGAAAGAGAAGCACGGGATGTACTCGGTGCGATCAGCATACCGATTGCTGGAGGAAGGGAGGAGGCAGGCTGAAGATACTGATGTACCAGGGAGCTCGGATGACAAGGACTGGAAGATACTCTGGAAATTTGAAGTTCCGCCAAAAGTCCGGGTGTTTTGGTGGAGGGTGCTGCATGGATTCCTTCCTGCCCGACAAGTGCTTTATCGAAGGCACATTGAGAGGATTGCAAATTGTGAGACAGGGCACAGGAAGAAACAATAAAATATGTGCTCATGGATTGTTCGGTGGCAAGAAAATTCTGGGACAGTACAAAAGAGCTTACAGGGGTTAAGTTACCAAGCCTTCATGATTCGACATGGGCTCGAGACTTACTCTAGCCTGATATCTGTCCAAGGAAGAATGCGGCGATCATCATGTGTGGGATGTGGTTCCTGTGGATGCAACGAAATAAAAGAAGACAGGGAGCCTGGAGTTACAATGAGGCAAGCTGTCGAATGGGTGCGAGATACAACCTTTGATCTTTGGCATTTGCTGCACCCGGATAAAGGGAATAGACAGAAAGAAGCGAAGCACTGGAGAAGGCCGGTGATTGGCTGGACTAAATGCAATGTTGATGGCGCCTTCCAAGAAAGGGATAGCACAGGAGCAACTGGAATAGTTCTCCGAAATCACGCTGGTGAATTCATAGGTGGAAGGGCATCTTGGCAGGCTCACTGTCCTGACGTGTTAGCGATGGAGGCCCTAGCATGCCGGGACGGCCTGCAGCTGGCGCAACGCTTGGGGGTGACCAAAGTTTGCATTAAGACTAATTGCCTGGAGCTGACCCGGTTATGGGAGAAGCTAGAGACACAAAGATCAGCCATTAAGCTGATTCTTCTGGAGATCAAGCAGCTGTGTAGGAGCTTCGATGAGTTTTCCCAAGTTTTTGCTAGTCGTTCTTGTAACAGGGTAGCTCATGAGTGTGCTAGGCAAGTGTCACGAGAGCAGGTGGTGGAATGGCTCTATGAACCCCCAACTGCTATTTGTGACTTGCTAGTAGCTGATTGTAATTTGATGATATGATCAATGAAGCTCTTTTTTCCTCAAAAAAAAAAGCAGCAACGCGAGTTCCCCTTACCGATTACCAGACCATCACGCAACACATCAAAATTCACAAGCAAAATCAGAGAGTAATCGAAGATGGCGTCACACGGAAGAGGTGGCGCAAGGGTACATCCGGATCGGATGCAGCGCATATACCTTGCCGCTGTCGATGAGCTCGAGGACGCGGTCGACCCACGCGTCGACGGCGGCGCCCCACTCCTCAAGGACCCCCGGGTCCGCGGGGCCCGCGCTGTGCTCGGCGAGGAGGTCGTGCGCGCGGATGGCGTCGGCCGCGTAGGCCAGGTCGGCGGGGCGCCGCGGCGGGCCCCGGCCCGGGACCGGGAGTGGGAGGCAGTCGTCCAGCAGCGCACGGAGGAGGCGCGGGCGCAGGCGCAGGTCGTGCATCCCCGTGAGGGCTACCCCTACTCCCGCGCCCACGTACGCGGCGGCGGACGCCATCGGGGAGGCGAGGAGGGAACTGGACGTGTTGGGAGAATTTTGGATTTTTGACATTCTATTCGTGCGGCTTCGCAACTTTGACACTCTCAAGATTAACTTCGTAAAATTGACACTCTCCTTATTAACATCCTGATTTCCTTAACATTTTCATTATTTTAATGATATATATTTTCGTTTTCCATTATAATAGATTAAGGAAAAGACTAATTTGCCCCTAGTGCTGCATCAAGGACTGCGTGCAGCGATTGGCTGCCTGGCAAGGGTCCTGCACGCGGTGTACGGACGGCAGCAACGCAGACGGCGAGCTGTCAAACCGGATCGATCGGTGCTCTGATCTCGCGACGGCGGTCTGGCAATGAGATTGGCGGCGCGCGGAACTGACGGCGACCCACAAAACTGATCGGCACCGATTCAATCTGTGATTCAGTTGTCCAACCGAGCCAACCAGATAAGGCAACATATCCAAGAGGCAAATTAGTCTTTTCCTTAACCTGTTAATGGAAAACGAAAATAAAAGTTATTAAAACAATGAAAATGTTAAGGAAATCAAGATGTTAATGAGGAGAGTGTCAATTTTATCAAATAAGTGTCAAAGTCGTGAAGCCGCGCGAATAGAATATCAAAAATCCAAAATTCTCGCATGTTGGTGTGCGCGGCGGCCGCCGGGCGAGGAGGCCAGAGCCCAGAGGGGACGGGGGGAGGCGACTGGGGTGTGGAGTAGCCGTTAGTGCTAGCGGTGTTTGTTTGAGCCGGTATCTGCGTGTCCGTGTCGCGCCGCACGGGGCGCATGCCGCCTCTCGTGCTCGGCTTGTTTTTTCTGCAAAACTCGAGAGCTATATTGACTAGGGCATATTTCGATCCCGATCGCATGTTTGATACAAATTAAAATATTAATTAAATATTAATTATAAAACTAATTACATAAATGTAGACTAATTTACGAGATAAATGTATTAAGGCCAATTAATCCATCAATAGCACATGTTTGCTGTAGCACACTACATGGTTAAATTATAGACTAATTAGGTTTAATAGATTCGTCTCTAAATTACTCTCCATTTATGCGATTAATTTTACAATTAGCCTATATTTAATACTTCTAATTGATATCCAAACATCCGATGTGATTGGGACTAAAGTTCATTACCCGTCATCCAAACAGACCCTTATAATCATCGTGGAACAAAAATATCTATATAACCTCCAAAGTATCAGGATTTATCTACTAGAGCAACTTCAGCAGACCCTCTAAATAATTCCCTATCTTATTATTTGAGGGCTAAAAGAAAGGATTCACTTCAGCTGACCCTCTACTAGACCCTCTATTTTGAGGATACCTCTAAATCTCCTCCTCCACCCTCCATTCCTAGGGAGTTTCTAGGAAGTCCTTAGTCTCTAGGAAGCCCTTAAGTTACGGTTGAGAGCTATTCCTGGAATTGAAGTAAATTTAAAAGGCAACTCTCATTTAGCATTGTGAGGGTCTGATTTAGGAACTATTACTGAAGTTGCTTTTAACCCAATACTTTAGAGGGTTATGTATGATTACACGACTCCAACCTATTTTTTAATTCTGAAACCTACTTCATACAAGGGTCTCATCCATATTTCAACTCCTACTCCCGGTACACTTTAACCGATCTCTGACATATATATATAGGCAAGAGGACTTGCTCATCCTTAATAAGGAGAGAAACCTTGCTTTAGAGAAGGGCAGTATCAAGGACATCAAGTACGTGGGCAGGGCCCCGTCGGCGGCCACCGCGATGGGCTTTTACACAGCGCACGTGTAGGAGCAGACGAAGCTGGTGCAAAAGGCGCTGCAGCGCGACCCCATCAGCTACCCGTTCTGATTCTGCTAAAATCAACTCCGACTAGTTGTTGACCTAGCGGAGCTAGTCGCCGAGTAGTCTGCGGCTCGGTCCCGACTAGTAGTCGAGACAAGTTATCAAAGTTGTCGTTGGCGCTGCCGATTTGTCGAGGCAGCCGTGACTCCTGCCTTCGGCGCCGTGGGTTCTTTGGCGGCCCCCCTCCAACGAAATGAAGGAAAGGGGCTTTGGTGTAGCCCGACGACATGGATGACACACAGGCTAGAGGCAACAGGCAGAGAGGATTTCTAGGCTAAGAATCAAAGGTAAGATAGAACTGTCCTAGTTGTTCGTGTCGAGCTACTGGCTTCCCACAGGACAAAATCTGATGAGATTTGCAAAGCTTCCGGTGGTTCCCTTCTTGACTGTGGATTTTGAGAGTTTGGCTTGAATGTTTCTAAGTGTTTTGCAGTGGTCTCCGATCGAGATGTCCCGGCTCAGCGGCTTCTGCACGTTCATTTCCCTTCCTCCCTTCTCCTATTCAGAATTTCCGACAGCCCGTAACACTTCCTTCGATTTGGTTGACCGTGGATTGGAGAATACCGATCTCTATCCTGTTTTCCCAGCAGGTGTATGTAGTGTGGCTACTAGCTCCATATATGCCCCAAAAGTGTGTGTAGGTGAGGTCTACCAATAGGGCATATATGCAGTAATCTTTTGCCCTATTTGGCATTTATGGGGTGCACGGCCAGGTCCCGGTCCCTGCTTCTTGAATAGGGGCTTTTCTTACTTTGTGGGGCTGACCCAACTCCAGCAAGGGTCCTTGTTTCTTAGCCCTTATTTCTTTTTCTTTCCAATTTTCAAGATACATGCTATATATATCCTTCATTTCCTTCTAGGCAGAATTACAAAAAATTGAAGACAAGAAGTTTCTAATGGAGGCGGCAGGTGCTCTCGAGAAGACGGCGCTGGCTTTCCATCCCCGGGGGGCATCAGCGGAGGATATGACAAAGATGGAGAGAGGAGAGAGCCCGCCGGGCACCCCGCGTTCATGGGCCACCACGCCATCCACGCTGGCCGGTGACCAACCGGCGGCACCACCACAACTAAAAGCACCGGCTAGTGACCCACCGACGGTGATAAACTAATTATAAAACTAATTGTATAAATAGAGACTAATTCACGAGATGAATATATTAAATCGCACAGTAAGATCCAGTGCAGTGTACAAAACTTGTCGAGGCAATGCAAATTGCACGGCTGTGAGCGACCTACAACTTAGAAACGGACTAGCAGTTGGTATGCTGCTGGCCTGGCTTGCTCGTTACCAGTAGTAGTCTGGTACAGAAACATTTTTTAAGTAGTTGTATTCGATATGGATTTCTTGGATTACTCTGGACTGTTAGATCTTCATAAAGTTCAATGGTGTAAATCTGTTTTTTTATTAACGTGGGAATTGTCGGTGTTTTACCGGCAATAAATATGTGCTAATAATACATCATCTCATAAATTACTATCTGTTTGAACAACAGGAAAGCAAGTATCTGACGAGTTGATTGGCAAATCAAATATTTAAATAAATTTGTTTTTATAAGTTGTTTGGTTTTGTATTGGCGGCAGGGGGCTCATTGGCCATGCATGCAATCACTTGTCCAGTCCTCTTGTTAGTTTTCGTTTAATACATAGATCTTTGCACTCCATCTCTATATGCACCAGTACATAAATGCTCATTAGTCCTTGTTGGGAAACCGAAACTTGATGTGAAAAAATAAAGATCGCTGTAAAGACTGTTTTTATCAAAGGTGCGATTCTCTCCTCTTACAATATTTTTTCTTAATAGAGAAGAAGCTTTTTCCTGCGAAGATCAAGTTGAAATTCGAATATAAAGTGAGGGAGGGAATTTTCAGAAAATGCATTGAAGGGGGGACAGCCCATCTTTCCCCCATTTTGATCTTTCTAGAAAAAGAAATAAAACGAGTGATCGGAATCTTCGAGGTAGAAGAGAAGCATGGATATACATGAAGCACACGCTTTCGAGCCTCATCTTGAAAGGTAGACCATGAAACTTGTGGCTGTGCTGGCCATTGGGCACTCAGTGCAAGCAGCCCAAGAAGGGGCAAGTGCATCTAGCCCAGGTAGAAGTAGAAGAAGAGACGTGCCTGTTCATGGCACAAGACTACCTGGAAAACCACTCGGAATAAACAGTATGCATGTTTATCATAAAGTGTAAGGGTATCTTTATTATTATTTTTATATCGGATTAATCAGAGTTAAATTTTTATTTAAATAGGGAGGTGTTGATACGTTGAAGGTCCAGATCAGGGAGACAAACCTACGTGACATGGAGCTCTAAGAAAATCTGAATTGGTGCTAAGATCTTGGAGGCGCCATTGGTGTTGGATACACAAGGTGCGATTGAACTCGCACTCCATATGGAGTAGGCCCCCGTGACTTAGGTTGACTCGTAGAATTAGGCTGAGGGTCAATTCAATCTTGAGTCTTCTGCCCTTATCTTCCAGCAGATTTGAAAAATAAGTCGCTGATGACACGTGTCCCGCAGCCCCGAGCCTTGAATCCAAATCCCCAAGTTTTGGAATAAAGGATCCAAAGAATCGTGGCATGCAATCTTCATTGCTGAGAACCATGTCGTATCCAACCCCCAAGCCTGGGAGATAGATGGGTCGCATAGGATATGCCCAGTAGTCGATGGCACCAGCCCCCGAGCCTAGGTATTGGCTAATTTGCCGCTGAATCTTGGATTGTCCATGAAGCCCACTAGTCGGAGTCGATTTCGACTAGTTTTGTAAGCGAGACGAGTGGTCGATGTAGCCTCCAGTGTGTCGCCAAGCACAGTTGATTCTGACTAGCTTGTAGGCGAAATGAGTAGTCGAAGTAGTCGCCAGCGTGTCGCGGTGCATTCTTCACGAAGTCCAGTAGTCGCCAACGGTTGTTGATGAACCAACTACTCGGAGTCGAATCCGACGAATAGTCGTTGTAGTCAGCGACGCGTAGGTGAGCGTTCTCGCAAAATTGAAGTAGTCGTTGGCGATTGTTGATGAAGCCAACTGAGCGGAGTTGAATTCAACTCGCCTATCATCATGGTCCAGATCTAAGTCCCCTGCAAGGTAAACATAAAAGTATGCCATATTGGAAACATTGCCCTTGCAATAAACTCCGTGTATAACTAGTTGAAAACTAGTAAATGGAAAAATATTGAAAGAATAGGGGCGTGGTCCCTTTACTAACATAGAGTACTAGTAAGAGACTTAGTAGTCTGGACGTTACTAGAAGAACGAGAAAAAAAAACCCCTTCAGTAACACAAGATACTAGTCGTTAACTAGTAATGGAAGTGTACTGGAAGTATGGGAGCGAGGCCCCTTCAGTAAACTAGACGTAGTACTAGTCGAAAACTAGTAAAACAAAGTCTTATTGGAAGTGTGGGAGCGATACCCCTTCAGTACACTACGCATAGTATTAGTCGCGAACTAGTAAAACGGAGTGTTACTGGAATTATGGGAGCGAGGCCTCTTCAGTACACTACGCGTAATACTAGTTGCGAACTAGTAAAACGGAGCGTTACTTGAAATCTGGGAGTGATGCCCCTTCAGTACACTATGCGTGATACTAATAGCGAACTAGTAAAACAGAGCGTTACTAGAAGTCTGGGAGCGATGCCCCTTCAGTACACTACGCGTAGTACTAGTCGGTAACTAGTAAAACGGAGTGTTAGTGGAAGTGTGGGAGCGATGCCCCTTCAGTACACTACGCGTAATACTAGTTGCGAATTAGTAAAACAGAGCGTTACTGGAAGTCTGGGAGCGATGCCCCTTTAGTAATCTGGTCGTGAACTAGTAGAATGGAGTTGTACTGGAAGTTGGGAGCAAAGCCCCTTCAGTAACGAAGAATACTAGTCGAAAACTAGTGATCTGTTACAGAAAGTATGGGAGCAAGACCCCTTTAGTAAAATTGCACGTATATGAGTTGTGGACCAATAAACGGAGTCAATGAGGGAGAAAATAAATCATGCTGGTAGCTTCAGTCACATCCTTGGGCGGACCATGAGAATGCTCATGTTGACTTGTGAAAACATCACGGTTGGCCCTAAGGGATTGATGGCGAGATCTTTCACGTGAGGCGATGAGTTCCTTCGGCGGGCCAAGACAAGTCTTGGTTGGCCCAAAGGGAGGGACAACGCAATCCTGTACTTGCGTTGGTACAAAAGTAGGCATTGAACAAGGATGTCTCGGCTTGCCCAAAGGGAGTCTTTGGGCGGGCCAAGACAGGTCGTAAGGTGCCATGCGAAGATGTCTCGGTTAGCCCGAAGGAAAGGAATACCTTGGGCGGGCCAAAACAAGTCGTACGACGTTGAAGAAAGGATGAACGAAGATGCCCTATTTTGGGGAAACTCCTTGATTCCTTGACCGAGTGGTTGAACAAAACCTTTGGGAAAAACCCCTTGTGTCGAGATGAAACTCGAGACAATGGTTAAACAAATTCCCTAAAGATCTCCGTAAAATGTCCTTGAATAGGATCTCAGTCTTCTCATGGGTAATTGGCGATCTTGATTCGTTGGTGATTGCCGATGAAGCCGTGATGCTTGCTGATGAATCAATTCCAACTAGTCACTGGTGGTGTGAGTCCCGATCAGGTTAGTTGTGTAGTCGAAGTAGTCGTCGGCGGGTCGCCGAGTGCCCTGGCAATGGCGAAGTAGTCGTCGAGGAGTCGAGGATCTTGCCTTTTTTAGAACGGTGCTAGGCGTGACTGGTTGTCAGGGTTGATGGCACAAAAAAGGTGGGCTAAGCTGGGTAGCTTGGAGGACTCATGCCCTTCCGATACCCTGGCATGCCCTTCCAAGATTGCAGTGCAAAAAGGTGGGCTGAGCCGGGTACCTGTGACGCTCTGAAAATTTATCAAATCAAACCACGTGCTAAAGACTTTCGATCAAAAACCTAATCGTCGTCAAAGCACATCCAAACCCTAGCCTAACCCTCTTCGATTTTCCCCGCCACCCTGACAACCGACACGAACTCGACCGCCGTCCCATCCCGCACCGCTCGGCGGCTGACGACCACACACGACCGCCTTTCCGCGATCAACGCCAACGCGATTCGTTTCACCTCGCGCAACGCGCGAATGACGCACGCGCGTGGCCGACCGGCCGCGGTCGCCGCCGCGATCGGCGCCGACGCGCCCCTCTCTCTCCCCCTCTTCTTTTTCCCTTTTTTCTCTCTCCATTTCTTCTCTTTTCTTTTTTCCCCAATCTCTCTTTCTTTCTTTCTTTTCCTTTCTTCCCTTTTTCCTTTTTTTCTTTCCTTTTTTCTTCTTTCCCCCTCCTCCCTTCTTCCCCTCCTTTCTTTCCTCTGCCGCGCGCCCGAGCACTGGCCGGCCGTGCGCCTGCTCTGCCCGGCCGCGCCGCGACGCACGCGCACGCGCACCGCGTGGCCGTGCGCCGCGCCGCGACGCACGCGCACGCGCACCGCGTGGCCGTGCGCCGCGCCGTGCCGCCCGTCGCTCGCGCCCCCCTGGCCCGCACCTCGCCGCGCCGCCCGCCGCTGCCGCGTCTCGCCTCGCCGCGCGCGCCGTCGCTTCCCTGCCCTGTGCGGCACAGCGCCCGGTCCCTTCCTCCCCCACGTGATTGACATCGCCCTCGCCGCACGCCACAACGCGACGCACACAAGTGGCCGAAGCGCCATTAATGGTGCTCCGCACCGGCCACCGCCGCGGCCGCCCCTCCACCGCCTCCCCCGGCCTATAAGAAGGGCCCCCGCGCAGCTCGCCTTCCCCACGGCCTCCACCGCCACCCAACTCCCCGCCTCCCTTGCTCTAGCGCTGCCCCGCCGAGCTCCCGCGACCGCCGCCGCCGGCCTCCGTCGCCCCGCCTCCACACGCCGTCCTGGCCCGAGGTGAGGCCGGGAACCGGTTCCTGAAGCGTCCCCCCATCAGGGAAGACTTAAAAGCGTTACTTTATCAGTCCCAGGAGGCTGATAACACTTTTATTACATCAGATGGTACATTACCGTACAACTCTTCGCGGTAATGGGCAGTGAAGCGCCACTATCGCGAGGATTACAACAAAAGCCCATACTACTACACTAACTACAAACAGGGGATCATCAGAGTCTTGCGCCATGCGGAGCTCCAACGGTGACCTCACCCACAGGCAAGACTGGGTGCAGGACGGGACCCTACTCGTCGTTCTCGGGGATGTAGTCGGGATCCTCCACTGTAAAGTAAGAACAGGGTGAGTACAAACGTACTCAGCAAGTCCAATCACACCCACGGGGGGGGGGGACACGACAGAATTAAATGCACAAGAAACATTCAAGATAGGAGTTAGGGTTTATTTACGGAAAACTCGGTTATATGCAAGGGTTCGTTTTGGAAAACATTTTCAAAATAAGTTTTCAAATATCAAAGGACACACGATGTGGATCCACACAGGATTCACGTTTTAAATCGCTACCGGACTCCCCGTCCGCCGTAGCACGCGGCACAACCGCCGGATTCTTTCCAAACAACTCACGCCAGCTCAGCCATTCCCAGAGAGAAACACTAGTTATGTGACCACACCGTAACTTGCCCAGTACCGTGGGCACGGCTATTCGAATAGGTTTTAACTCTGCAGAGGTGTGCAACTTTACCCACAGGTGGGGTACCACAGCACGAACACCTTAGTGCCGGTGCAGATCCCATCGAAGCCCTTACCCACCTTAGCTAGACCTGACTAGCCACCACGGGTTCTATCAAGGGGTCATTCGACCTGTCACCGAGGTTTAACCGGGGCATAAGTCACACAGAGCTTATCCGTCTCCTTGATCACCCGTTGCTCCCAGCCCTCCTGATGGCTATCAGACTAACTAGTGGGGTTAGGCCAAGCCGTTGCCCATACAACGGTCAAGTGGTTTGCACGACAGGAAGCTAGGTGAGACGACACATCAACTCGGTCCTTAGGGGTGACAAGATGGATATCTCCCTTCCACGCTCAACCACTCAGGTACGAGCACACCAACGGCAATTCACACAGAAATGCCATCCATCCCGTCTAACTCACTTTTCAAAACCACACCTTATCCCTTCCCCCACACACACACACTTTCTTTGCAAAATCAAATGGTCAAGGTATGGTTATCATAAGTAAGGTGGCTATCCTACCATGTTTTAGGCACGCAAAACCATGCGATTTTATAAAACAGGCCTCTGGGTTGTGTTTATGAAAACTAGGACAGAAACATGCATCAAAGGGTGGAGTTGAACTTGCCATCGTCAAGTCCTTGCGGAAAGTCCTGATCGAAGCACTGTCCTTCGGGTTCGGGGTCGCAGAACTGGTCCTCAGTTGCTCGGTCGCAGTCGGGGACCTCGCCGTTCACTCCGTGTCCTACGACGCAAACAAACAGACACACAATCAAGCACAAGAACTGAAAGCTTTTATCGTTGAGCTCGAATCGGAAATAATTTAGCTACGGAGGTAGGGTTAATATTTTCGGGTGGTTTCTGTATAGCGTGCTTAGAACTATGCTAGAAAGGGTGTGGTAAAATTTCGGGTCGATCGGAGGTCGTTTCGCACATAAAATGACGAGGTAAAGGAAGGTCTATGGGTTAAACAGGGTTACCGGGGGCTCATTTGCAAGTTTCTGTAAAGAGGGAGGGCTTATTTGTAAATCCTAGAAATATTAGGGGGCAGTGAAAAGTGTGAGGGGTCTATTTGGAAATAATAATATAGGGTGGAGGGATTAGATTTGAAAAGAAATAGTAACCAGGGGCTTTTCTGCAAGTTTTACAAAGGTGGGAGGGCTCTTAACAAAATGGGAAAAAAGGGGGGGCTAGGGGGCAAAATGCCCCTTTCTTCTTCCTCCTGCCCGCAAGAACAGAGGAGGGAGGGGGAGGGCTCGGCGCCGGCTCGATCCGGGCGGCCGGGGCTCGGGCGGCTCGGGCGCGTGGGGGGAAAGGGAGAGGGAGGCAAGGGGGTTCGATTCCCGGCCTTACCTCGGGCCGGGGCAGCGTGAGGCGGCGGGCCGGCGGTGGCAAGCGGCGGTGGCTCGGGAGCTCGGCGGGGGCAGCGGTGGAGCGCGGGGGAGAGGCAGGGGCGGCGGTGGAGGCTTGTGGGGGGTGAGAGGCCGCGGCCGGCCTACTTATAGGCGGCCGAGCGGCACGGGGAGGCGGTGGCCGGCGGGGCGGCTCCACGGGCGGCCATTAATGGCGCCCGTGGCTTGCGGCGGGGGCGCGGCCGTGCACAGCCGTGCACGTGGGGGGGGCCGGGCGGCGGTGTGCGGGCACAGGGGCGGCACGGCGGGCGAGGCGGCACAGCGGCGGGGGTGCGGTGAGTGCGGGCGGGGCAGGGCGGCGGCGTGTGCGCCACGGCGGCCGTGCGGCCGCGCGCGTGCGCCAGCGACGGGCGGCACGGCGGGCGGCGCGGCACGTGGTGCACGCGCGGGTACGGGCGGCCGGGCACAGGCGCGCGCGAGGGGAGGGGGGGCCGGTGGCCGGCGCGGCGGGTGCGGCCAGGCACGCGCGCGGGAGCAGGGGCTCGGGAGCGGGGAACAGGGAGGAAGAAAGAAGGAGGGAGAAGGGAGAAAAGGGGAAAAAGAAGAGAAAAGAAAAGGGGAAAAAGGTGGGGAAGGAAAAAGGGAAAATAGGAAAAAGGAGAAAGGAAAAAAAAAGAAAAGAAAAGGGGAAGGAAATAATGAAAAAGGGAGGGATTGACGCGCGCCGGCGGAATTCGCGGCGGCGACCGCGCGGCGGAACTCGCGGCGGTGACCGCGGCTGGTCGGCCACGCGCGCGCGGCGTTCGCACGCGAAACGAGGGAAAAGATGGCGTGACTGCGGTTGGATTCGGTTGCCGGTTTCGGGTCTCGGAAAAAAATTAGGGTTTCAGGGGGGGTTTTAGGGTTTTGGCGAAACGAAGATTTAGCGCGTAAACCCTGGGTTAGATTTTCGGGATGTCACAAATCTACCCCACTTAAAATGAATCTCGTCCTCGAGATTCGGCTGGCTTCTAAACAGGTGGGGAAACTCCTTCTTCAGGGCATCTTCGAGTTCCCAAGTTGCTTCTTCCACTCCATGCCTGCTCCACTGAACTCTGCAAATCCGCACTTCGGAGTTCCTTGTCCTTCTGGTGACAGTGTCCAAAATTTTTACCGGTATTTCCTGGTATCGCAGATCCGGCTGTAGGTCTATTGCTTCTATTGGCACGTGTTCCTCCTCAGGTACTCTCAAACACCTTCTTAATTGCGAGACATGAAATACCGGGTGCACGTCCGACATCTCTTCCGGCAGTTGCAACCGATATGCTACGGCTCCGACTTTCTTTAGGACTTGGTACGGCCCGATGTATCGAGGGGCTAATTTTCCTTGCACTTGAAATCTTCGCGTCCCTCGAATAGGCGAGACCTTGAGATAAACAAACTCGCTTGGGTTAAAACTTATTTCTCGCCTTTTCTTGTCCGCGTAGTTCTTTTGCCGGGACTGAGCTGCTTTCAGTTTCTCGCGGATCTCCGCTACTTTTTCTTCTGCCTCTTTTATAAAGTCGGGTCCTTCTAGGGCACGTTCTCCTACTTCCGATCACATTAGGGGAGTTTTGCACTTTCTACCATAGAGGGCTTCGAATGGGGACATGCCTAGGCTGGCTTGGTAACCGTTGTTATACGAGAATTCCGCATATGACAGATTTTGTTCCCAATCTTTCCCGTAGGTTAGGACACACGCTCTCAGCATATCTTCCAGAATCTGATTCACCCTCTCGGTTTGACCATCCGTCTGCGGGTGATAAGCCGAGCTGAAGTCCAGCTTTGTACGCATGGATCGGTGCAAGCTTTTCCAAAACCTAGAGGTGAATTGGGTCCCTCTGTCTGAGACAATCCTACTAGGCACTCCATGTAGCTTTACTATGTTTTCTATATAGAGTTTTGCCAGCTTCTCTCCACCGTAATTGGTTCGTACTGGTATGAAATGAGCCGATTTAGTGAGTCGATCCACAATTACCCATATGGAATCGTGTCCCTTCTGTGTTCGGGGTAATCCCACTACAAAGTCCATCCCTATCTCATCCCACTTCCATACCGGAATAGGCAAGGGTTGCAATAATCCTGCCGGCTTTTGATGCTCGGCCTTTATCCTTTGACAAATGTCACAATGAGCCACGAATCTTGCAATATCCGCCTTCATTCCGTTCCACCAATATTTTTGCTTTATGTCCATATACATTTTGGTGGATCCTGGGTGGATAGAGTAGGCCGAGTTATGGGCTTCGTCCATGATCAATTGCCGGAAATCTCCATTCTGGGGTACACAAATTCTATCCTCGTACCATAATGTTCCCTTATCGTCTACTCGGAAGCCCGGCGCTTTGTTTTCTCCAGTTTGCTTACGGACCTTCATTAACTCCTGATCCGAGCTTTGGGCTTCTCTAATCTTATCCTCTAATGTCGATTGGACGTTTAGCACCTGGCTGGAACCTCGAGGAACGATGTGCACATTTAATCGTGCTATTTCCTCGCATAGGTGGTCATCCTTGGGTCCATAGGTTTTTCGGCTTATGGCATCGGCTACCACGTTCGCCTTTCCGGGGTGATACTGAATTTCCAAATCATAGTCCTTGACCAACTCCAACCATCTTCTCTGCCTTAAATTTAAATCCGGCTGGGTAAAGATATACTTCAGACTCTTGTGGTCGGTGTAAACCTCACACTTATTTCCGATCAGGTAATGTCTCCAAATCTTAAGGGCATGCACTACGGCTGCTAGTTCCAAATCGTGGGTCGGATAATTCTGCTCATGAGTCCTGAGTTGGCGGGACGCATATCCAACAACCTTTCCGTCTTGCATCAGTACACACCCTAATCCTTGTCGGGATGCATCACAATAAATGACAAAGTCCCGATGAATGTCCGGTAGGGTCAGCACTGGGGCGGTTGTCAGTCTTCGCTTCAATTCTTGAAAACTTCTTTCACGGGATTCTGTCCAAGCGAACTTTTTCTCCTTCTTAAGAAGTTCCGTCATGGGTCGGGCTATCTTAGAGAATCCCTCAATAAATCTCCGATAGTATCCGGCTAATCCAAAGAAACTTCTGATTTCACTTACGTTAGTCGGTTGCTGCCAATTGGATACGGCTTCAACCTTCTCTGGGTCCACTGCCACGCCTTCCGCAGTCAGGATGTGACCGAGGAAAGCTACCTTTTCCAGCCAGAATTCACACTTGCTAAATTTGGCATATAGTTTATGTACCCTTAGTTTTTCCAGCACTACCCGCAAATGTTGCTCATGTTCCTGAACACTTTTGGAGTAGATAAGTATGTCGTCGATAAAGACTACGACAAACTTATCTAGCTCGTCCATAAATACCTTGTTCATGAGATTCATAAAATAGGCAGGGGCATTGGTTAGTCCAAAGGACATTACGGTGAACTCAAACTGCCCGTAGCGGGTGACGAAAGCTGTCTTAGGGATGTCACTTTCCTTAATCTTAAGCTGAAAATATCCTGACCTTAGATCGATCTTGGAAAAGTATTTGGCTCCTTTTAGCTGATCGAAAAGGTCATCTATCCTGGGGAGGGGGTACTTGTTCTTAATGGTAACCTCGTTCAGTGCTCGGTAGTCCACGCACAACCTCATACTCCCATCTTTCTTCTTGACAAACAGCACTGGGGCTTCCCATGGCGACGAGCTTGGTCTGATGAAGCCAATCCTCTGCAGTTCTTCTAGTTGCTTCTTTAATTCTGTCAATTCAGAGGCCGCCATCCTATAGGGTCTCTTGGCTATCGGAGAGGTTCCGGGAATAAGGTTTATGACGAATTCTATATCCCTGTCCGGCGGCATACCGGGAAGCTCTTCGGGAAATACATCTGGGTATTCGTTTACTACCGGGACTCCTTCTAAGGGCTTGGCTTCCATGCTAAATATCGTTGGGTCATACTTACTATCTCGGGTATGGCAGATCACTTGTACTCCTTTGTGGTTGGTTAGGTGTACCACTTTATCAGTGCAGCCTATGAGACCATTGTGTCGGCTTAACCAATCCATCCCAAGGATCACGTCTATTCCCCCATGCTTAAGTACTACCAAATCTGCTAGAAAGTCTACCCCACTTAAATTGATCCTTACCCGTGGACAACCCAACTGACAATTAATGTCGCCTCCAGGCGTCCGGGTTAATAGGGGTGTTTTTAGTAATACTGTAGGTATTTTGTGTTTCTCCACATAGCTCGAGAATATAAACGAGTGCGATGCTCCGGAATCAAATAGTACTATTGCCAGGGCTGAGTTGACTAAGTACTCACCGAGCACTACGCCCTGAGCTTCTTGAGCCTCCTGCGCGTCGATGTGGTTGACACGGGCTCGTCCAAATGATTGCTGCTTCACCTGCTGGCTGCCGTCGTTGTTGCGGACGGGCACTCGGTTGGCACCGGTCAGGGCCGGTCTGGGCCCATTCACCGTGTTGGAGAAGGCCGACGTGGCCGGCTTATTCTTGGCGTAGGGGCAATTGGCGATGAAGTGCCCCGTCTCACGGCAGTTGAAACAGGCCCTAACATTGTTGTTGTCGGAGGCGGCCAGACTTGTGTTGCTCTGCGGGGCCCTCATGGTATTCTGACTCTTGGGCTGTGCTTCAGAGGCTCGTGATCCAGTCACTTGGGACTGAGTCCTATACTGCATTGGGGGCCTGGGATCTTGGTGTAGTGTAGTTGGAGTTCCTCGACTTTTGGAAGCGGTCCTACTGGCGAGCCTTATTTTCCAAGAATTTGCGTTTATTGTCCTTTCTTTCTTCGGCCTTGGCCCTTTCTGTGAGGATGGCCTTGTTCATCAGGGTATTGAAGTCCGGATAGATCTGGGGAGTAAGCAAGGTCCGGAGCTCTGGGCTTAACCCTTTCTTGAACATGTCTTGCTTTTATCGTCGTCGTTCACCTCTTCTGGCGCATATCGGGCCAATTCTATGAACCGGTGGGTGTACTCTTCCACCGTCATATTCCCTTGTTGTAGTGCGCGGAATTCATCCGCCTTGCGCTTCATAGTGGCCGAAGGGATGTGGTAGCGGCGGAACTCCCTTACGAATTCTCCCCAGGTGATGGTAGAGGCATCTTCGGCTGCAGCACAATAGTTTTCCCACCAGGATAATGCCGTTCCGGTGAGCTGGTGGGCTGCCAGAAGGACTTTATCCCGGTCCTGGCATTCGAATGGTTCGAGCTTCCTCTGAATTACTCGCAACCAGTCGTCAGCATCCAACGGGTTGCAGGACCCGGCGAAGGTAGGTGGCTTGGGTCCTTAGAAAGGCCGTCAGCTTGTCATTCATATTCTGCCCTCGTGGCTGCCGGTTAATGAGGGCATTTGCCAGAGTCTCCAGTATGAGGGTCTGGTTATGGATGATCTGCGCCAGGTCTCCGAGGGGTGGGGTGGCGGTAGTTGTTCTCCTTCTTGGACTTCCCCCTCGGTTCTGGCTTACTTCTTGCTCTTCTTGGGGAAGATTTTGTTCAACGGGCTGTGCTCCGACACTAGCGGCTACGGGGGTTCCGGCCACGGGAGGCCTCGCGATGTTCCGGGGGGTCACCTGTTGATTGGGGTAAATCGGGGTTACAATTTTATGATGTTTAAGTTGTTTAATTCGTATATATAAGGCAGAATCTACCTTCTGCCGGTACCCCTATAAAACAAGTAGCACACAACAAACCAGCACACAATCATCACAAGCACAAACCCTTTTATTACAGCAAGGGGGGTACAACTTGGGGGTACGACTAGGTCTCGAGCTATTCGGCCAGGGTCTTGCAAAAGGGCACGTCTTAAACAGAAAAGGCTGGGAAGGGCATCAATGGGATGGCGTCGGTCACTCTACTTGCGTGGTGTGTCTTCTTCCGGGGCGGACAGGGTGAGAGGTTCTCCGCTCGCCGTCTTTTGGGTTCCCATCGGTCAGGGGTTGTATTGCAGCATCCCCTTCGTCGGCGGCGGCAGAACTTTCAGGATTCTCGGGTGGGGCTCGTGTGCTCCCAAAGAGTGATCCCCACCCTATGACGGTGTCCCGAGCAAAACGTGGTCTTCCCCTATTGCCGGGACTGGCGTCCCACTTTGGGTCCAATCTTGCATACGCCGGTCTCGGGGCCTGCCTGAGGCTTTCTTGGGCGACAGCTTCGCTACTGGCCGCGGCTGCAGCTCTCGCCTCAGCATGGGCGGCTCGGATCTGCTGCATCCTCACCGCGAGCTCTGCTTGCTCGGCTCGATGGGTCTGTCCCTTAGAAGGTTGGCTTGCTCATCAAAGAGTTGGTCCAGGGCGGCTAGGTAAGTAGCCACTTGGTACAGGGGCCTTTCTTCGTGGTGACGTCGTTCCAGGTTCCTCATGCGCGCTTCCCAGACTGGGGTTTTGATGGCCGGTGGAAAGAACTTTGCTGGTGTGGGGGCGAGGTGTTCTTCAAAAATCCGGCACAAATAACGGAGTGCTTTTCTGATGGCCAAGGGGTAGGTGTCTTGGTGTCTAAAACCCTGTGGCGGTCGCCCGCCAGGGCTGGATGTCGGGGTAGCGGTTGCTCCTGGCGATGACCAGGATCACCCTGCAAGCGGAGGGGTACCATGGTGCTCGTACTCTCGGCTGTAGTACCTTGGGCGCTCCGTAACGCCAAGGTCCTCCAGGGTGTTGATCAAGAGGCTGGGGAATCCAGGTGCAGCTTGGCAATCGCCCTGGGGTCCATCCTTCCTCAGCCATCTGAAACAGGAAACAGGGTAAACAACCTGGTACAGGTGCAAAAGGGAGTAGATGATATTTATTATTACAACAAGGGTGGTACAGTTTTCATGGATACGTGGTCATTAGGGTAGGGTTTTTGCTAGGGGTGCTAAATCCTATCATGGGGATTCCTCCTCGGTCCTGATAGAGCGCTTCTTTATTGGAAGAAACTGATCCATCTCATTTTCGGTCTGAGTACCCTTATCCCAATGGGTTTCCATGGGTTCTTCTTCTTCTTCCTCGATCCACCCACCTATTCCGTT
>NC_038045.1:33626176-33687185 GCF_002211085.1 Panicum hallii | reverse complement strand
TCTTCTCCATTATTTTCACTTCAAAGGAATCCTTCAAGCAGTTTGGAACGGTAAATTTTGGAGGTGATATCCAGGTAGTTAGACAATTAGATACTAAGCTTGGGAGTATTAGATGTAAACATTCTATAAAGTATATAGTTGTACAATGTAATAAGGGTATGATTGTAAATTACAAGTCTTATAAATCTTCATGTGCAAATGTGTGAAAATGTGCATAAGTGTCAAAATTTCAGTTGGCTATCAAAAAGAAAAGAGCAAAAGTTAAATAAACACTAAGGGAAATAGACTTTATATGAAATTAAGGACCTTTGTGTAATTATTACAAACATATAAGGAATTACTTGTGAAATGGTAAAAGATAAAAGTAAAACTCAGTTTTACCTAAGGACTAAAGTGCAAAAAGAATTAGTCATGATTACTGCAGGAAAACTTGCAAAAAGACCCTAAGCATTAAAGCAATTGGTTTGAATTACAAGACAAAGTTTATAAATTGAATGACACTCTAAAGTTTAAAATAAAACCATATTCGTTGAGATTTTAAACTCGAACCTTAAATCAATCTTGTAGGATTTGAAATTCTCTACAACTTTGCTTTAGACACTTTTCTCATTAGACTTTTCTATCAATGGGAAATCTTTGTTTACAGTGGGGTCCCTGGAATTTTTGGATTTCACAAAATAGTCCTTCTGACAGCCCTCTGCTTCTTCCTCCTCTGACCACCGCCGCTTCCCCCTTCTGCGCTGCTCCTGTCGCCGCCGTTCACCGCCGGCACGGCCACCGAGCGCCACCTCCAGCTGCCACAACCTCCCACGCGTCCTCCCCTCCCGGCCTTGACTTCTTTTCCCTTCCCTGGTGGCCTCCGCGCGCGCGCCACGGTAACCCGAGGCTACCGCCGGCCGCCACCTCCTCGCCGTCGTGGCCAGCTCGCTGCAGTGCCTTAACTTTCTCTCTTCCACGCGCAGCAGCACCACAACAACATCTACGTGCTGATCAGTTACTCCCAGCGCCCATTTTCCCGCACCCGAGCTACATTTCCTCGCCGCCATCCCGTTCCTCTCCGGCCGTGCACCACCCGCCCGTGGACAGCCCACACCGGACCTCCTCCGCCTCAATCACCACCTGCACAAGCTTTCCCACAGTCTACTGAAGCTCCTCGACCACCTACGGCCCTCCAATTTCCATTGGAAACTCGTCGCCGACGAGCAACATCCGCCGCCGCCCTCGGCCTCACCGTGGGCAGCACCCCTCACGCGATCCCGAGCCACCACATCACCCTAGACAGCACCACATCATCGCCCTGAAGCTGTAGGACCCAACCATTGACCCTCCGGTGCACCACAGTGCCTTCCCGACGTTCGCCGGCGATCTTCCTCGCCGCCGCCGCCTCGGTCTCCGTCGAACTCCCTCAATCTTACACGTTTTCATCAAATTGATGGCACGTACACGTTCCTCATGACTCACTGGTCCTCGTGCGCAGGTTGTTGGCCGACGTTCATCGCCGGAGCACCCTCGTCGCCGTTGACTCCTCCGCCGCCGCCTCGGGTCCTCGTCGGGATCTCTTTTCCCGGCCGTTCCAACCCTCGACACGTGGCGCATAGGGACCCTTGTGAGCTCCTGTTCCTTTCCCACCCCTTGGACCTCGCCGCCGGCGACCACCGTCGCCGGAACACGGCCGTCACCGCCCTGCTCTGCTCGGGTTCATGGCCAGGGACCTCGGGTTAGAAGGAAAAGAAACCCAGGGGGTTTCTTGCAAAGCCCTAGACTCAGTGGAATAGTAACCAAGGACCTCCTTATGTAATTTTTTGCTGTTAACTTAGAAATACCATATCTCTTTAAGGAAAAATCATAAAATGGTAAACTAAATTTTGTTAAAATCTTTAGACAAAGATCTGTAACTTTGCTTTAAAGGTCGACTTCAGTTTTTGAATGATTAATGACTTAATTTAAATATCAAAATTGATTGCTTGTAGGCTTAAGAATTACATAGTAATTCATAGAAAAATGATAAATTAGTAAAACCAGTGCCAATAATTTTCTTTTAACATGTAGAATTGAAGAAAAATAATTAATCTTGTACTCCAGTAATATTTCCATGATTGTATAAATTTTGTTAGAAATAAGGTGTAGTTTACATAATATAATTAATACACACACTTTCATATATTTAAAAATCATGAAAAATATATTAATGTTCTGTTTTGTATTAGTACAACATATTATCAAATTTTCAACCATGAATTAGATGTTAATTAAATTGGATATTATATATTTGATTTTGAAGGTGATGGTAACTTAAAAATCATATCACTTGAGAGGATAATATGTAGAGCTTTTAATATAATTGTTAATGGGAACCACACCACTTGCTGCTCCATACTACTAATTGAACACTTAATCTAACTAAATTTATTGTTTAATGAATCTAAGTAAATTTATTAGTGCTCGATAAATGACTGCCCAGTACAGGGTAGTTAGATTATCGTCGTAATGTAATTGTCTTTAAGTTAGATTGCAACTTTATCGGGAAGTAAAATAAAAGTAAGAGCATCCCATAACTTGTAATTTTGCATCTCATATAGATTCGACCACGCTCGCTGACGGGGATTATCAACTGCTCCCGGAACAAGAAGGAGATTATTCTGAAGACCCCGGGACTTTTGTTACGGATTTCTCTGAAGCCCGAACCAAGGTTCGGAAGAAAAATATTTTGACTAACCCAACTCCACCAGCGAAGGCAAGCCCCGGAATAACCCCTACCTTATTACACTGCAATTATATTACTATATATATATCTTTATGCATTAGGTCCTTAGGAATTGTTTGGAAACTTAGTTGCATTATTCTAGGAACAATGTATTGAAACATTAGAACTGAGTCCGACTAGCTGCTCTGCTTATAGGACGGTAGAAGTCGAGTGATTTCCTGTCACTCGCGCGACTTAGGAAATTGTAATGATTACATTCCGTTATCACTATAAGGATATCGGACGGGAGTTTTATGAGGTATCATGGTCAAGATGATACCCCGTCTGTGTTGATGAATTTGATAAGGTCGCAGTGTGTGGTAGCGGTGGTTAAGCGTTTGAAAGTACTAACCACATGCCGTGAAATATGGTAAGCGGTAAGCCTAGTAACCGATCGGCCCGAGGAGTGGACATACCACCCACCACATGTATTTGCTTCTTTTGGTTACTTAGTTCGACGTGTAGGCATATGTGTTGCTGGGCAACCAGGAGTACGGGTTTTGTAGTCGCGCTACAGACGTACGTCCTGCACTTTTGTAGTGCATATGACTGCAGTCGCTTGTGGTGGCACTGATCCACGAGTCGGAATGAAAGGCAAACGGTTGCTTCGGAACAACCCTGTGGTGTTCCAAGCGTGTGTGTTAGGTTTACCTTGCAAGGGTTGAATCTCGATTCAGAATCGTCCGCCTCTCACGATGTATGAGACTGCTTAACCCCTTTATCACATAGAGTAACAAGAGTAATTATGTGATTATTAAAGATGATGTTTGAGTAAAGATTCTACCATGTTTGAATAGCTATAGGTGCTTACTTAGAATGGTTAATTCAACTAGAACCTGGAAGATAAAAATTGAAATTAAGGATCTACTCTTTGTTGCTTTTTCAGCTGAAAACCCTACCCAAAGCTAAAAGCCAGCATGAGTCTAGTTATGGGCTAAGATATACCCAATTCCGGGTAAGTCTTGCTGAGTATTAGTATACTCAGCCTTGCTTTGTTGATTTAATTCAGGTAACCCTTCTGAGGAGCCCGCATTCATTACACCATGGCCTTACCCTTTGCCTGATGGTTGGTCCGTGGAATGGGATCCGTCCCCGGCCAACACAGACTCCGCCGAGTGATATTATGCCAGGGCTAGCATAATATCTGTAATGACGCCATGTATAATAACTCCGCTTTTCAAATTCCGTTGCTTTAATCAGAAACTCGAACTTGTGATGTAATAAACTCTCTTCTGTAAGAACAAATGTTATTTTGTATATTTTTGTAATATAACTGCCTGTGGTGTAAATTATTTTGGGCATTGTATCTCTGGACTCACCTTCGTGTGAGGTACCTTGTTAGATCCTGCGTTCGGTGGTTCATCGGGACGTTACCCGACAGACCAATAGTTTTATACCGTTTGAAGTGCGAGGTAGCCCTGCATTAAGGACTCGCGCACTTGAGTCGGTATAATTCAGGTTGGTTCTGCCACAGCTGGTATCAGAGCTAACAAGTGTACCCTGGAGATATAATTAGCCTTAAAAAGTAATTTTTAGTATAAAATTTCATTACTCAAGTATTTGCGAACTACGTTGGTTCATTAAGGATTATGTATAGTACGTAAGCCCTAGGGTAGTACTATTATGGGAATTAAAGGTGGCTGTGATATATGTATATATGACTAACTTCCAGCATTACTTTTCTGTTGAAACTTAAATTTATGCACAACCCAACCTTACTTTCTGTAACGACATCTTCGATCGTGAGGTAAGAAGGTAAGGATCCTCAGCCAACTGAGGGAGCTTGGCCTTCCTGTCGGTGATGCGAACCGAACGCTGTTTCTCAAGCAGTGGCCTACTTGAGATGCTGCCAATGTACCAACCTCGGTTGACTACATTGGGAGTATATGGTTCGGCGCAGGGTATGGCGATCGCTGTTCATACCCCCGCATTTTGCGGTACCCCCGTGAATACGTTATCCAATAACGTATGTTAACGTTGTCTGTACGGCGGTAATTGTACAGATGCTGTTTCTATAGTGAACAGTAATGAATGGGGACGCTTTCATGACATGCTGGCATGAAAGGTTCATTGGATATATATATGCATTGTGGTTTTCTGCAGGTACACTAACCACGATTCCGAAACTAGGACGGATAGGGCTTATCGACTAGTTAATAGGGAGAGACGTATTTATATTGTGCCACCGAAACTAACCACGTAAGACCAAGATTACTTGGCAGTTACTTTTGGTTGTGAGATCGATTAGTACGTGCATGCATAATCCATTAATCAACTAAATTGAATGTTTGTTTAATGCTTCCTAAAGAAAATGGGCAACATGTTGGTTTATCTTAGTTGGGTAAGTAAGAATCTTAGTTGGGTATTTTAGGCATCCATCTGATTTCCAGCCTTTGCTGTTATTAGAATCAGCTATCTTAATCCAATTTTACCTTGTAAAGTTTCTCAACAGGGTAAAAATATCTTACCATTTGCATTGTTGTCGCAGATGGCTGCTCCTGCTAATACCTTTTGGGATCAGGAGGGGCACTTTCACACCAATGGTTTACATTGGGAAGGATTTCCTCGTCTTTTGTGGGAATCCTTGAGTATGTTTCATTATACCGAGCCTCCTCTGTATGATGGGGTAGAATATCTTGAAGAAGGAATTTCCCGCTGCAGGGTTAAGATGATGATTCCTCAACACCCTTTCCGCTCCTTATGGCCTCCCATAGAAGTAGAAGTGGTTGGATATCGTCTAGTGGATACCCTTGAAACTGCTGCTTTAGAAGGAATCAAACTCTTCTGCAATCAACATCCGATTGAAGTTGCTTCATATCCTATTGGGTTATTCCCTACCATAGACCCGAGTAATTCGGACTGGGATTTTCGGACAAATCATCTTGGTCATTTGCTAGGAGATATAGCTGAAGAAACCGTCCGTATTGTTACCAGGTTTATGGATGTGCAATACAGTTACCAAAAGCTGCTGCGTCATGGGGTAAGTCAGATAACTGGTGTGGCTCAAAGCCACTATCGGAATGCTGATCACCAAGTGACCCAGATAGAAGAATTGCAAGCTTTGGTGACTCAGAAGGATGAAATTATTGCAGCAAGAGATGAGACAATCCTCCATCGTGAAGATCAGATCAATGAGAGTGATCATATTATCACTCAGCGTGACACTGTTATTGAGTTCCTACAGGCACAAATTCATGATCTGATACTTGTGGCTGATGATGCCCAAGCTCACATTGAGGAAATGCAGCAGCAACCGATACTTCCCGCTATACCCATAGTACCTGAAGAAGAAGAAGAAGACCCAGAAGAGATTGAGGGTATCTCAGAGATTGATTCTGAGCATGGGGATCCTGTTCTTAGTCCCCATCATTCTCTTTCTGGCAGTCAGTCTTCTGTGGGAAATTTCGACGATTTTTAGTAAAATCATCAACTTTCGAGATGTAACCTAAGGGAATGTAATAGTTTAAGTAGTCAAACTTCACGCCATTTGATGTAACATAGATGGCCTATGTAGTAAACTTTCGACATGCGACATGGGAACTATCTGAGTTAGCAATGTAATATAATTTCCGGTTTCATCATCTTGTTCGTTATCTTTAAATTTTGAGATGAGGCGATTTGCGGAATATATGCATTGATTATGACTTCTGAAATTGGGAGTAAAGATATATGGTTAATAATGGACATCTCCTTTATTTCAGATGGTTGGAGCCACACGAGGAACCCCGGAGGGTTTCAGGGCTGATCAAGCCAGTGGTTCTCAGCAACCACCACCACCTCCTCCCAACCTTGCCGAAGTCATGGCTCGGCAAACGGAATTACTTAATATGTTGGTTCAAGCCCAACTGAATCAGCAGCAACAATTCCGAGGAGGCCGGGATGATCGTAATCCTCCTGTGGCTAGCTACCAGGATTTCCTCAGTACTCAACCGCCTTTCTTCAGTAAGGCCGAGGAACCATTGGATGCCGATGCCTGGCTCCATATTATTGAGTCAAAGTTCGCTCTACTGACCATACCATGTGCGGATTCTAGCAAAGCTTCCTTTGCTGCTCAACAACTTCGTGGTGCTGCTAGAATCTGGTGGGACAATTTTTATGCCATGCAACCTGCAGGGCATGTCATCACATGGGATGAATTCCGGGTCGCTTTCAGAGCGCACTATATTCCCGCAGGATTGTTGGAGCGAAAGCTTAATGAGTTTCTGGCTCTTACACAAGGTGCCAACACAGTTCTGCAATACGCACAGAATTTCAATCATCTGTGCCAGTATGCGGGGTATCATGCAGATAATGATGCCAAGAAGCAAGACCATTTCCGTCGGGGCCTGAACACCAAACTCAAGGAACGCCTGAACCTTGTGAAGGCAAATACTTTCAGTGAGTTGGTCAATATGGCCTTAACTCAAGAAGACTGCATTGTGGCGCATTCTGCCGAGAAGAAGCGGAAGAACCCTGCTGGACCCTCGAGTGCTCAACCACCGAGGTATCGGGTTGTTCCTAATACGCCACCCAGAGCACCACAACGCAATGCCCCTACGGGAAGATTGGTTTTTAGGCCACCTCAGCAGCAAGGAAAGTTCAGACCTCCTGTGCCCCCGCAACCAGCACAACAATCTGGCCAACGGCTAAATATTCCGCAAGTGCCACAGAAAGGCAGCAACTATCGCTGCTACAACTGCGGAAGTGCGGACCATTTCATCCGAGATTGCCCGCGGCCTAAGAAGCTTAATCAAGGGCCGAGCTCCACCCAAGGAAACCAGAATAAGGGAAAGAAGCCGGTGATGCAAGTTCGTCAAGGACGGATTAACTTCACCACTCTTGCGGAACTTCCAGATGGAGCTCCTATTATGTCGGGTACATTTTCTATACATCACAAACCAGTTGTTACTTTATTTGACTCTGGAACAACACATAGTTTTATTAGTAACAACTGTGGAACCCGACTAGGACTTGAATCTTGTCCTATCCAGGGGTCATATATGATCACTACCCCTGGAGGAAATATTACTTCCAACCGAATAAGTAGATATGTGCCAATTCAGTTAGGTAGTAAAGAGATTAAAACTGATTTGGTTTTACTCAGTTTAGAGGGTATCGATGTCATACTTGGGACAAACTGGATGACTGAACATCGAGTCCAGTTAGACATATCTTCCCGGGTTATCGAAATTGATTCACCATATTGTGGAGCCATTACTCTTGTTCTGCCTCCACCAGAATGTCTACACCCTTGCGCATATGCTATCACAGATATCAAAGTCAAGGATATTCCGATAGTATGTGAATATCCCGATGTCTTTCCCGACGATCTGCCTGGAATGCCACCGGATCGAGACATCGAGTTCATCATTGAACTTCAACCGGGTACTGCTCCAATTTCCAAGAGGCCATATCGCATGCCTCCAAATGAATTAGCAGAACTGAAAATTCAACTTCAAGATCTTCTTGATAAGGGATATATACGTCCAAGTGCTTCACCTTGGGGTTGTTCTGCTCTCTTTGTCAAGAAGAAAGACGATAGTCTGAGACTATGTGTCGACTACCGTCCCCTCAATGCGGTTACTATTAAAAATAAGTATCCTCTTCCCCGCATTGATATCTTATTCGATCAATTAGCTGGAGCAAAGGTCTTTTCTAAGATTGATTTACGCTCTGGTTATCATCAAATCAAGATCAGGCCTAGTGACATTCCAAAAACGGCCTTCTCAACCAGATATGGGCTTTATGAATATCTGGTCATGTCATTTGGACTTACAAATGCACCGGCATATTTCATGTATCTCATGAATTCCGTATTTATGCCGGAGCTCGATAAATTCGTCGTGGTCTTCATCGATGATATTCTGATCTACTCCAGAACCAAAGAAGACCATGCTAACCATTTGCGTGTCGTTCTTCAACGATTACGGGATCATCGCCTCTATGCCAAATTTTCAAAATGTGAATTCTGGCTGGATAGTGTGAAATTTTTGGGACATACTATTTCCAGTCAAGGCATATCGGTTGATCCAGCCAAAGTTCAAGAAGTTATGGACTGGAATCCTCCCACTTCAGTCCATCAAATACGAAGTTTCCTTGGATTGGCAGGATACTATCGCCGATTCATTCCAGACTTCTCCAAGATAGCTAAACCCATGACTGAGCTACTCAAGAAAGAAGTTAAGTTCCGTTGGGACGAGAAATGTGAGGAAGCATTTCACACTTTAAGAAAACTTCTGACGGCTGCTCCAGTACTAGCTCAGCCAGATAGTAACCAGCCTTTTGATGTCTACTGTGACGCTTCTGGAATTGGCCTTGGTTGCGTTCTTATGCAAAACAACCGGGTTATTGCTTATGCATCCCGAGCACTTCGGACTCATGAGCAAAATTATCCAACACATGATCTTGAATTGGCAGCAGTTATTCATGCTCTCAAGATCTGGAGACATCATCTTATGGGCGCTAAATGTAACATTTACACAGACCATAAGAGCCTCAAGTATATTTTCACTCAGGCTGATTTAAATATGAGGCAAAGGCGTTGGTTGGAGTTAATCAAAGATTATGACCTGGAGGTACACTATCATCCGGGCAAAGCTAATGTGGTTGCAGATGCACTTAGCCGCAAGTCACATTGTCACTGTTTGACTATCTCCACTTTTAATGACACTCTTTGCCATCAAATGCGGAGACTCAGTCTGGAGATTATTCCCCAAGGTAGTTTAAACTTGATCTTCATTGAGTCTACTTTGCGAGATAAAATCGTCATGTCGCAGCTACATGATGAGGGTGTCAATATTATTAAATCCAAGCTATCCCAGGGAGAAGCTAAGTATTGGTGTTTTCACACTGATCGTCAAGGAGTCCTGTGGTTCAACGATCGACTTGTTGTCCCTAAGGATCATCAACTTCGTAAGCAAATCCTCGACGAAGCACATTTGTCCAAATTCTCTATTCATCCTGGTAGCACCAAGATGTATCACGATCTTCGGCAACATTTTTGGTGGACCAGAATGAAGAGAGAAATTGCCAAATATGTGTCTGAGTGCGATACGTGCCAGAGAGTCAAAGCCAGTCATCTCAAAGCTTCTGGTACACTTCAGCCATTACCCATTCCGTCATGGAAATGGGAAGACATTAGTATGGATTTCATTGTCGGTCTTCCCAACACATCTCAAAAACATGACTCCATATGGGTAATCATCGATAGACTCACAAAAACAGCTCATTTCCTTCCGGTGCATACCACTTACTCTGCTAAGAAGTATGCCGAAGTCTATCTGGAACAAATCGTTCGATTGCATGGGGTTCCGAAAACTATCATATCTGATCGTGGGCCCCAATTTATCGCACGGTTCTGGGAGCAGCTACAATCAGCTCTAGGAACCAAATTGATTCGAAGCTCTGCATATCACCCCCAGACTGATGGGCAGACTGAGCGAGTTAATCAAATTCTTGAAGACATGCTCCGAGCTTGTATTATTCACTATGGTACAAGTTGGGACAAGTGTCTGGCTCTAGCTGAATTTGCCTACAACAACAGTTACCAAGCTAGTCTTCAAATGGCTCCTTTCGAAGCGTTATATGGTCGCCGATGCCGAACTCCTTTGAGTTGGTCAGAGACCGGTGAACGCAAAATCTTCGGACCAGACCTAGTTGTTGAAGCCGAAGATAAAGTTAAGGTTATTCAATCTAATCTTAAAACCGCTCAGTCCAGACAAAAGAGTTATGCAGATAAGAGGAGAAAACCTCTGCAATTCCAGATAGGAGATTTTGTCTATCTCCGAGTGTCACCTACCAAAGGCGTCCAACGTTTCGGCATAAAAGGAAAGTTAGCACCTCGGTATGTCGGACCCTTTGAAATTCTTGATGTTTGTGGCCCAGTGGCTTACAGACTTCGTCTTCCATCTCAATGGGCTGCTATTCATGATGTCTTTCACATCTCTCAACTTAAGAAGTGTGTCAAAGTACCCACAGAAATTGTTGAGACAAGTACCCTTGAAATTGAACCTGATTTATCATACATCGAACAACCTCTTCGAATCCTAGATACAAAGGAAAGATTCACCAGAAGTAGGGCAGTTAAGATGTATAAGATCTTGTGGGATCATCACACCGAAGAAGAAGCGACTTGGGAAACTGAGTCCTATCTTCAACGGAATTTTCCAAATTTCCTTCAAGCCAATCCCCAAATCTAATTATCCATTTCTGTTCAGCTTCAGAATCTCGGGACGAGATTCTTTTAAGGGGGGAAGGCTGTGATATCCAGGTAGTTAGACAATTAGATACTAAGCTTGGGAGTATTAGATGTAAACATTCTATAAAGTATATAGTTGTACAATGTAATAAGGGTATGATTGTAAATTACAAGTCTTATAAATCTTCATGTGCAAATGTGTGAAAATGTGCATAAGTGTCAAAATTTCAGTTGGCTATCAAAAAGAAAAGAGCAAAAGTTAAATAAACACTAAGGGAAATAGACTTTATATGAAATTAAGGACCTTTGTGTAATTATTACAAACATATAAGGAATTACTTGTGAAATGGTAAAAGATAAAAGTAAAACTCAGTTTTACCTAAGGACTAAAGTGCAAAAAGAATTAGTCATGATTACTGCAGGAAAACTTGCAAAAAGACCCTAAGCATTAAAGCAATTGGTTTGAATTACAAGACAAAGTTTATAAATTGAATGACACTCTAAAGTTTAAAATAAAACCATATTCGTTGAGATTTTAAACTCGAACCTTAAATCAATCTTGTAGGATTTGAAATTCTCTACAACTTTGCTTTAGACACTTTTCTCATTAGACTTTTCTATCAATGGGAAATCTTTGTTTACAGTGGGGTCCCTGGAATTTTTGGATTTCACAAAATAGTCCTTCTGACAGCCCTCTGCTTCTTCCTCCTCTGACCACCGCCGCTTCCCCCTTCTGCGCTGCTCCTGTCGCCGCCGTTCACCGCCGGCACGGCCACCCGAGCGCCACCTCCAGCTGCCACAACCTCCCACGCGTCCTCCCCTCCCGGCCTTGACTTCTTTTCCCTTCCCTGGTGGCCTCCCGCGCGCGCGCCACGGTAACCCGAGGCTACCGCCGGCCGCCACCTCCTCGCCGTCGTGGCCAGCTCGCTGCAGTGCCTTAACTTTCTCTCTTCCACGCGCAGCAGCACCACAACAACATCTACGTGCTGATCAGTTACTCCCAGCGCCCATTTTCCCGCACCCGAGCTACATTTCCTCGCCGCCATCCCGTTCCTCTCCGGCCGTGCACCACCCGCCCGTGGACAGCCCACACCGGACCTCCTCCGCCTCAATCACCACCTGCACAAGCTTTCCCACAGTCTACTGAAGCTCCTCGACCACCTACGGCCCTCCAATTTCCATTGGAAACTCGTCGCCGACGAGCAACATCCGCCGCCGCCCTCGGCCTCACCGTGGGCAGCACCCCTCACGCGATCCCGAGCCACCACATCACCCTAGACAGCACCACATCATCGCCCTGAAGCTGTAGGACCCAACCATTGACCCTCCGGTGCACCACAGTGCCTTCCCGACGTTCGCCGGCGATCTTCCTCGCCGCCGCCGCCTCGGTCTCCGTCGAACTCCCTCAATCTTACACGTTTTCATCAAATTGATGGCACGTACACGTTCCTCATGACTCACTGGTCCTCGTGCGCAGGTTGTTGGCCGACGTTCATCGCCGGAGCACCCTCGTCGCCGTTGACTCCTCCGCCGCCGCCTCGGGTCCTCGTCGGGATCTCTTTTCCCGGCCGTTCCAACCCTCGACACGTGGCGCATAGGGACCCTTGTGAGCTCCTGTTCCTTTCCCACCCCTTGGACCTCGCCGCCGGCGACCACCGTCGCCGGAACACGGCCGTCACCGCCCTGCTCTGCTCGGGTTCATGGCCAGGGACCTCGGGTTAGAAGGAAAAGAAACCCAGGGGGTTTCTTGCAAAGCCCTAGACTCAGTGGAATAGTAACCAAGGACCTCCTTATGTAATTTTTGCTGTTAACTTAGAAATACCATATCTCTTTAAGGAAAAATCATAAAATGGTAAACTAAATTTTGTTAAAATCTTTAGACAAAGATCTGTAACTTTGCTTTAAAGGTCGACTTCAGTTTTTGAATGATTAATGACTTAATTTAAATATCAAAATTGATTGCTTGTAGGCTTAAGAATTACATAGTAATTCATAGAAAAATGATAAATTAGTAAAACCAGTGCCAATAATTTTCTTTTAACATGTAGAATTGAAGAAAAATAATTAATCTTGTACTCCAGTAATATTTCCATGATTGTATAAATTTTGTTAGAAATAAGGTGTAGTTTACATAATATAATTAATACACACACTTTCATATATTTAAAAATCATGAAAAATATATTAATGTTCTGTTTTGTATTAGTACAACATATTATCAAATTTTCAACCATGAATTAGATGTTAATTAAATTGGATATTATATATTTGATTTTGAAGGTGATGGTAACTTAAAAATCATATCACTTGAGAGGATAATATGTAGAGCTTTTAATATAATTGTTAATGGGAACCACACCACTTGCTGCTCCATACTACTAATTGAACACTTAATCTAACTAAATTTATTGTTTAATGAATCTAAGTAAATTTATTAGTGCTCGATAAATGACTGCCCAGTACAGGGTAGTTAGATTATCGTCGTAATGTAATTGTCTTTAAGTTAGATTGCAACTTTATCGGGAAGTAAAATAAAAGTAAGAGCATCCCATAACTTGTAATTTTGCATCTCATATAGATTCGACCACGCTCGCTGACGGGGATTATCAACTGCTCCCGGAACAAGAAGGAGATTATTCTGAAGACCCCGGGACTTTTGTTACGGATTTCTCTGAAGCCCCGAACCAAGGTTCGGAAGAAAATATTTTGACTAACCCCAACTCCACCAGCGAAGGCAAGCCCCGGACATAACCCCTACCTTATTACACTGCAACTTATATTACTTATATATATATCTCTTTATGCATTAGGTCCTTAGGAATTGTTTGGAAACTTAGTTGCATTATTCTAGGAACCAATGTATTGAACATTAGAACTGAGTCCGACTAGCTGCTCTGCTTATAGGACCGGTAGAAGTCGAGTGATTTCCTGTCACTCGCGCGACTTAGGAATTGTAATGATTTACATTCCGTTATCACTATAAGGATATCGGACGGGAGTTTTATGAGGTATCATGGTCAAGATGATACCCCGTCTGTGTTGATGAATTTGATAAGGTCGCAGTGTGTGGTAGCGGTGGTTAAGCGTTTGAAAGTACTAACCACATGCCGTGAAATATGGTAAGCGGTAAGCCTAGTAACCGATCGGCCCGAGGAGTGGACATACCACCCACCACATGTATTTGCTTCTTTTGGTTACTTAGTTCGACGTGTAGGCATATGTGTTGCTGGGCAACCAGGAGTACGGGTTTTGTAGTCGCGCTACAGACGTACGTCCTGCACTTTTGTAGTGCATATGACCTGCAGTCGCTTGTGGTGGCACTGATCCACGAGTCGGAATGAAAGGCAAACGGTTGCTTCGGAACAACCCTGTGGTGTTCCAAGCGTGTGTGTTAGGTTTACCTTGCAAGGGTTGAATCTCGATTCAGAATCGTCCGCCTCTCACGATGTATGAGACTGCTTAACCCCTTTATCACATAGAGTAACAAGAGTAATTATGTGATTATTAAAGATGATGTTTGAGTAAAGATTCTACCATGTTTGAATAGCTATAGGTGCTTACTTAGAATGGTTAATTCAACTAGAACCTGGAAGATAAAAATTGAAATTAAGGATCTACTCTTTGTTGCTTTTCAGCTGAAAACCCTACCCAAAGCTAAAAGCCAGCATGAGTCTAGTTATGGGCTAAGATATACCCAATTCCGGGTAAGTCTTGCTGAGTATTAGTATACTCAGCCTTGCTTTGTTGATTTAATTCAGGTAACCCTTCTGAGGAGCCCGCATTCATTACACCATGGCCTTACCCTTTGCCTGATGGTTGGTCCGTGGAATGGGATCCGTCCCCGGCCAACACAGACTCCGCCGAGTGATATTATGCCAGGGCTAGCATAATATCTGTAATGACGCCATGTATAATAACTCCGCTTTTCAAATTCCGTTGCTTTAATCAGAAACTCGAACTTGTGATGTAATAAACTCTCTTCTGTAAGAACAAATGTTATTTTGTATATTTTTGTAATATAACTGCCTGTGGTGTAAATTATTTTGGGCATTGTATCTCTGGACTCACCTTCGTGTGAGGTACCTTGTTAGATCCTGCGTTCGGTGGTTCATCGGGACGTTACCCGACAGACCAATAGTTTTATACCGTTTGAAGTGCGAGGTAGCCCTGCATTAAGGACTCGCGCACTTGAGTCGGTATAATTCAGGTTGGTTCTGCCACACGATGCTCAACTATACTCCTATCCAGCCTAGGCACTTCTATATAATCCCAGGTGAAGCAATCGGCATACTCCTTTAACAAAGTTATCATCAGCTCTCGTAAGGATGGATGCAATTTCTTACTTACGAACGTTGGTCGTGGCTTATCCCCAGGACCAATATCTATTTCTTCAAGTTCGTCAGCCGATGTGAAACCATATCCTAACTTCTCATCTTCCGTTAGATCAACGCTGTAGATGGAAAAAGAAGATAGTAAAAAGAATTCCGGCCGATCGTTGAGATCGGCCGCTCCACGTATCCCGTTATTGTTCAAGTTTTTACAAAAAGAATAAGACTGGCTGCCAGCGCTGGCCATCCCATAATGACTATGTACAACACTTGACATCAAAAATTTAATTTTTTGGGGCCGATTGCAGGAATCGGCCTTCATAAGTACGCGGCAATGACTCATTTCATGCGACTCCTTTATTCTGTAAGGCCGGTGGATAAGACCAGCGTTACTCCATTTTTTGTAGCCTCGATGCGATCACACCCTTCTAAGCTCATCCCTGAAATCGGCTCTTGATCTTCCGCATCCCAGATGCTCATGGCAGCATGCAAAATTTCAATTGAGTCGTCTGCCTGATCCACTTCCACCTCGTCTCCATCCCACTGGATCAAACACTAATGCATTGTGGAGGGGATACAAT
This sequence comes from Panicum hallii, assembly GCF_002211085.1. Taxonomy (NCBI): domain Eukaryota; kingdom Viridiplantae; phylum Streptophyta; class Magnoliopsida; order Poales; family Poaceae; genus Panicum; species Panicum hallii. Next base: position 33,671,357 of record NC_038045.1, on the reverse strand, counting down.
AGTTAGTGTGAATCCAGTCCCTGCCAAGTAAGACATTGTAGGTACTTTTGCTGTTAACGACAAAGAACGAGGCTGGGACAGTCTTGTTTCCGATGATGAGATCTACACTGAGGACGCCTTGAGCTTCTGAAGTCTGCCCATTAAAGTCACTTAGCGTGACATTAGTCTTGATCAGGTCTCCGGTGGACCGCCCCAAACGGTGCAGAACTGAGTATGGCATGATGTTAACTGTCGCTCCCGTATCCACCAGCATCTTGTTAACACGCTGACCGTTAATATACCCTTTAAGATATAAAGCCTTCAGGTGCTTGTAATTCTTGGCTTGTGGCTTTTCGAATATCACCGGCCGTGGTCCCAAATCAAGCTAGGCTACCGATGGCTCTTCGCGGGTCCTAGCATGGAATTCTGCAGGAAGTACAAAAACCATATGTGTATCAGCCGATACCTTCTTATCGGCTTTTGATGACTTGGGCCGCCATTCCTTTCTGGAAGGGTGTGACTCCGTTTCCTGCACATAATGGACTTGTTCTGCCAGATCTGGTCACGCTTTTCTTCATGTCTCGATGTACTTGGCCTCAGCTTCTTCCAAGCTATGCAGCCGCTGAACCCTGCGCTTCTGGGAACGATTAAGTCCATCAGGGCACCAACGTGGACGATGATACCTATCCTCCTCTTCATCTTCCCTTCGTGGTGATCGAACCAACTCTTGCTTGGTTGGAACAGATCCTAACCGTCGGAAAACTGAGCCCCTTGCATCTGGCTTTATAGGTCCACACTCTGGGCAATCCCTGATAGTAAGCAGCCAGCTCATACCAGAATCCCAACAATACCTGAAAAACGGGCAATGCCAATGATCACGGGCATCTTCGTGCTTCCTCAAGCGCTTTCCAGTGCGATGCTCATATTCTTCTTCCTCAGATTCCCGCTGAAGGTGCTGCTGGTACTGGTATTCATATTTCCTGAGAAGATCAGAAGAAGTTGGCCGTTGATTCCTCACATACCTTACTTGTTCTTCTGTGACATATTCTTTCCTTTCTTTTTGGGGCTGATCGCTGGGATCAGCCTCTTTGTTCTTGACCTGGCGGCATGATGCCACCCCCACCATGTTGATGCTGAGCACGAAGTCCAGCTGTCGCCTTGCAGACCGGTCGTAATTTTCCACCATGTTTACACCAGGGAAAGGCTGAGTGTCAACCTTCATGGTGGTCTGGACTAAGATCAATCGGCCCTGCTCAATAGCCGATTGGATTTGCCGACGGAGCTCCTTGCAATCACTTGTGCTGTGGGTAAAGGAGTCATGCCACTTACAATATGATCTTCCTTTCAACTCCTGCACCGTGGGAGGCTTGTATCCTTTTGGAAACTTCAACTGTTTTTCTTTTAATAATAAGTCAAAAATTTGTTCGACTTTACCCACATCAAAGTCAAACCACTTTGCAGGCCCAGTTTGCTTCACCCACTTGCAAGGCACAGGATTTGCGCTGCGAGCCCATTCTGCGACTGACACTTGTAGCTCTTCCCCGGAGTCATCGGCTTCTTCTGTATCAGCTACCGCCACTTGACGCTTAAATTTTTCTTGGTACAGCTCAGGATGACGCTGCTCATGCGTCATCAGCTTCTGGACTAGATGCGCCAAAGAAGTGAATTCCAATTGAAAAGCCAGATCTCTGATCGGCTTCAATAATCCCAATGATGCCAATTCAACTGCTTCCTTCTCTGAAATCCGTGTTGAATAACACCTGTTCTTCATCTCCATGAAGTGTCGAACGAATTCTGCCACGGTCTCTCCACGCTTCTGTCGTACCTATGCCAGATCGGCAATTCCTACTTCTGCAGCTTCTGAATGATACTGAATATGGAATTGTTCTTCCAGCTGCTTCCAGGTACGGATAGAGTTAGGACCTAATGACGTATACCATCCGAAGGCTGGTCCTGTGAGCGATTGCGAGAAGAACCTTACTCGCAACGGATCCGATACGGAGATCATACCCAACTGTGCCAAGTATCGGCTCACATGTTCAATAGAACTAGAACCTTCTGCCCCACTGAATTTGGTAAACTCAGGAAGCCGATACTTGGGCGGCAGTGGGATTAGATCATAATCGCTTGGATACGGCTTGGTATAGCCGATCGCTCTCCTCTTTGGTAATATACCAAACTGATCCCTCAGAATGGCGCTGATTTGCTCTGCTATTTGTAACCCAGGGGCCGAGTGCGTACTGTCGTGACTCGGCCCGGTAGCATAAGTTGCCAACCATGCTTGCTTGTCTGCGTCGGCTCCGGAAACCCCTCCAATTGCTTTCTGTGCAGAATGTACCGGGTTATTGCTGTCCGATATGTACGCACACATATAGCCATGTGGGATCTCCTTGGGTGGCTCGCTGAAGAACTGGTGATCCATGGGATCATGGATCACCTCCCACTTTATAAACCACATAAGCTGGAGCACCATGTGACTCCGCAGCCGCGAGCGCATAAGGCAATGGTGGTCTGGTTTGGAATGGCAATTCTCCTTTATGACTCCCCAAGGTAGGCCCAGTTGGAGAATGCTGATGCTTCATAATTTCTTGGACCATACGCAAAGCTACACGCTCGAAAGCATTGACCAAACTTTCAGAATGTCGGTGCAATGAGTGAGCCACCGCATAATTTACTTGCTGCCGCAGAGCTCTGGTAGGTCTTCAGATGGGATAGACAGATCTACTCTGTCAAGAGCACCTTCGGGTGAAAACCCTCTCCACCTGACACCGTGGTTGCGAGTCCTTTCAAAAGAGCCGATGAGATCGGCTTCAAATTGAGTCTTGATTTCATCATATCTCTGCTTATGCTCAGCAGAGAGCTCCTCGTAGGTGATCGGATCGTCCCTCGCCATTCCACTAATCGCGATTGACGAAGTCGATGGAGTTGACGAAGTCAATGAAGATAATGGCGATGATGATGACGAAGTCGATGAAGATGATGGCGATGATGATGACGAAGTCAATGAAGATGGTCCCACTAGGCGTGCCAGAATGTGTTGTCGGTCAAAACCCGCCGGCGAGCAGTGACAGGCAACACGAGGAGCCGGGAGGCTTCCGGGACTGCTGGTGGGCCCCGGTCCCTCGGTCAACGGTCCAGTAATCCGGCGCGCACCCTGGCTTGGCGTCGCTAGGCGTGCCACCTGATCCTACACCTGATCAGGAAGGTGTGATGTATCAAATTCCTGCACACACAGACACGTGTAAAGGTTAGTCCGAGCCGTGATCGGCTCATTACCTCCTCCCCGGTATCGGCTATGAAGAGACGATTCCATCAATACCGGCTCGGATCTTCGGAACGGGCAATGTATAGATATATGCTTGACAACAAAATAAATCTTGTTTCATAAATATCAATCTAATTCAATCTATGATAACTAAGCCCTCACAGCACGATTGGAACATCCTACACGTGATTGAGCCTAACAAATACACAAAAGCATCAGAACAGACAACCTAAACAGAAATCCTAAAACCAGCCGAAGAGCCGATTCCTGAAGGAACTTCTATTCAAGCCATGACCCGATACTAATCATACTGCCGGAACCTTCAACTCGTTTGCAAGGCCTAATCATGCACATATTGAACCAAATCTCTATTAGATAGAAACTAGCCATAACAGATCGGATCTACTGATAAAGATGAAGCAAGACATAACCATCGTATCCAAGATTCGACACGACGATTACTAAGCACACGTGAGCAACGAACAAAGCATGATCAGGATATGAAAAAATAATGTTACTCTATGCGCGGTAAGATAACTAGCGCTACTCGCCATCTACAAGGCTTCAGAACGAGCAACACATAAAACAAGCGGGCAAGGGTGATGCTACCCCGATCACATAGAGTGTGATCGGGGCCGCATGGTACTTACCCGAGGAAAACCCTAGAACATGGGAGGCGATGCGCCGAGAGTTGTTGACGAATGATTCTGTTTCTTGTTTATTCATGGTACATATTTATAGTCCGTAGACTTGTCCTTCGTAACTAACCCTAACCAAACACGACACGACTCTTAACTGCCTATATCTATATTTACACGGCCATTCTGGCCCCAATCCTCTGCACAAGGTCCAATTCGCAAGCTTGTTATAGTTATCTTCTAAGCCCATCTTGCTCCATGGCCCACTTCTGGCCCGTCCAGATTATGGCGATAACAGTTACCCCCGGAGTACGACGGTGACGAGCTGAAGGAGTACTTGCCTGAGTCACCCCCTCGCAAGCGCGTTCACTACGGAGAGCCCGGCTACCGCACCAGCTATCGTTAGAGGATAGATTTTGGAATTAAGATAGGAGTATATTTTCTTTCTAGGTAGGAGTTTCTAAGAGTCTGTAATCGCTAGTTCGAACGATCTTAATAGTGTGTTAAATTAGATTAATGTGAAGGTGTGCTTGGTTTTGTGAAAATAGTGTGATTTGGATCTTTGTAATGATTGCGATAGGTTGTGGAGTGATGGCCACAATCATATCAAGTTATTAATACAAATAGATAGTTTAGTAAAATTTTGGGCATGTCTACTTCTTTGCTATATTTATCTTACCCTTGCTCCTACCCTTTTTCCATGATTGATTTCATGAGTCTCCTTTTCCTAACCCAATCAGATGGTGAACACTAGGTCCAGGTCAGGAGTTGATCAGCCTGCAGTGCCGCGACGGAGGACGCGCAACAACGCCAACCCCAATCCGCAATCAAGTCAACCACACCAGGCGCCACCCGCAGGGATGGAGCAGTTTCTCGCCACCCAGACTCAGCTGCTGACCAACATGGCGAACACTATCGCCAACATGCAGGCTCAGATGAACCAAGCTCCACCACCTCCACCACCAGTAGCAAGGGACAGACATAGGGAGTTCATGAGTCACAAGCCTCCCACATTCTCTCACTCACCGGATCCACTTCAAGCTGATGACTGGATCAAGACAGTGGAGAAGATGCTCAACCTCGCCCAGTGCACCGACAGGGAGAAGGTCCTTTACGCCTCAGGCAGACTGGAAGGGACCGCCGCAGATTGGTGGGATGCTTACACAGCAGCTCATGACAACCCCAACACCATCAACTGGCAGGAGTTCAGAAGCAAGTTCAGGGAGCAGCACATACCCAAGGGCCTGATGAAGCTCAAGAAATAAGAGTTTCTTGCATTAAAACAAGGGACAATGTCAGTGAGCGAGTATCGAGACAAGTTCATCCAACTATCTCGTTACGCCCCTGCAGATGTCGCAGATGATGAGGAGAAGCAGGATCACTTCAGGGAGGGTCTGATTGGTCCTATCAAGTATCAATTAATGGCTCACACTTTTGACAGTTTCCAGAAGGTGGTGGACAAAGCCATCATGGTGGAGCATGCTCGCAAGGAGATGGGTGAGCAGAAGAGAAAGTACGAGTCATCGACACAGTCCAGCAGCAATGCACGTCCTCGCTTCAACGCCCCGCAGGGAACACCCTTCCACCCAGGAGGACAGAATGTCAACTTCGGACAGAGTTAGTACCAGCGCTTCAACCAACAGGGTCAACAGCAGCCGCAAGCTCAGCACGCAGGTCAGTCTATGCAGCGTTCCAACTTCTCGCAGAATCGCCAGGGCACTCCTACGGGCACACCGATGAGAAACAATGCCCCTACTCCCGCTGGTGGTAATACTTGTTTCAGATGTGGTGAAGCGGGATACTATGCCAACCGTTGTCCCAAGGGAAATGGCCAGAACACTCCAGGCCAGTTCAACAACAACGGACAGAGGCAGACCCCACAGCAGCAGCAGCCTAGAAACAACAACCAGACACCGCGGAGCAACAAGGGTCAGCAGAACTACGTCCGCGGGCGTGTAAATCATGTCGCTGCGGAGACCGCACAGGAGGCTCAGGACGTTGTATTCGATATGTTTCTAGTCAACTCAGCACCTGCATCTGTTTTATTTGATTCTGGGGCATCGTATTCCTTTATTTCTGCCCAGTTCGTTGCAAAATATGGCATATCCGTGCACTCCATGCCCAACCACATGCTAGTTAGTTCACTAGGGGGAAATATGAAAGCTTTGTATCAGTGCTTAGGCGTCAGTTTGAAGATTGTGGGCAGAGAGTTTCGTGCAAACTTCATGGTGCTGGATTCCAAGGGAATCGATGTCATACTCGGAATGGGATGGCTGAGCAAGATTGATGCAGTAATTCAGTGTGCCAAAAGATCAATACTTCTCACTAGCCCAGAAGGTGAAAGATTCAAGTTCATTGCAACACTCCCGTCAGCAGCAGATTGTGCAGTGAATCAGTTGAAGGCAAATTCGATTGAGGACATCAGAGTTGTCTGCGAGTACCCGGATGTCTTCCCTGATGATTTGCCAGGTATGCCACCTGAACGCGATATTGAGTTCATCATAGATCTTTTACCTAGTACTGCACCTATTGCTAAGAGGCCATATAGAATGTCAGTGGGTGAATTAGAAGAACTTAAGAAACAGCTAAAAGAATTGTTAGATAAACGGTTCATTCGTCCTAGTTCTTCACCTTGGGGAGCACCCGTAATATTCGTTGAAAAGAAGGATGGCACACAGCGGATGTGTGTTGACTACAAGGCCTTGAATGAGGTGACTATCAAGAACAAGTATCCATTGGCGCATATAGAAGACTTGTTTGATCAGTTGAAGGGAGCTAAGGTATTCTCCAAGATTGATTTGAGGTCAGGTTATCATCAGCTAAGGATACGACCTTCGGATATTGCTAAGACAACATTTACTACCAGATATGGGCTATATGAATATGCAGTGATGTCATTCGGGCTGACTAATGCTCCAGCTTACTTTATGTATCTGATGAATAAAGTGTTCATGGAGTATCTTGACAAGTTTGTGGTGGTATTCATTGATGATATTCTGGTGTACTCTAAGAATGAAGAGGAGCACGAGGGACATTTATGGCTTGTTCTGCAGAAACTCAGGGAAAATCAGCTGTATGCCAAGTTCAGTAAGTGTGAATTCTGATTGAATGAGGTCTCGTTTCTGGGTCATGTCATCACAGACGGGGGTATTGCAGTGGATCCAGGGAAGGTAAAAGATGTGTTGAAATGGGAGCTGCCAATGACAGTTTCCGAAATCCGGAGTTTTCTAGGACTCGCGGGATACTACAGGAGGTTTATTGAAGGCTTCTCTAAGATAGTGAAACCCCTTACATCACTACTAGAGAAGGACAAGAAATTTATATGGTCAGAGGCATGTCAGAACAGTTTCGAGGAGTTGAAAAAGAGGTTGACAACTACACCAGTGTTGGCTATGCCTGATATTTACAAAAGTTTCGACATCTACTGCGACGCATCTAAGCAGGGTCTTGGTTGTGTATTGATGCAAGAGGGACACGTGATTGCATATGCGTCTCGTCAATTGAGGAAGCATGAACAGAACTACCCACGCACGATCTGGAGTTAGCAGCAGTGGTACATGCTCTGAAAATATGGAGGCACTATTTGTTGGGTCACCGATGCCAGACATACACTGATCATAAGAGTCTGAAGTACATTTTCACTCAGAATGACCTCAACTTGAGACAGCGAAGATGGTTAGAGCTCATCAAAAATTATGATCTGGACATACACTATCACCCAGGGAAGGCAAATGTGGTTGCTGATGCCTTGAGTCGCAAGAGTTATGTGAATGCAATCATGGTTAGCTAGATGCCTCGAGAATTGTGCAAAGAGTTTGAACGGCTCAATCTGGGGTTCATCGCTCATAGGGAAGGAATCACTATAGAGGTAGAGCCGACCCTCGAGCAAGATTTACGGAAGGGTCAACTTGAGGATCCTAAGTTACAAGAGGTAAGGGAGATGATAGAAGCAGGCAAGGCACCAGACTTTACCGAAGACGAACATGGAACAGTATGGTTCAGGAAGAGGATATGTGTGCCCGATGTGGATCATCTCCGAGAGAAAATTTTGCAGGAAGCTCATGACTCGGCTTACTCGATCCATCCTGGCAGTACCAAGATGTATCAGGATTTGAAGGTGAAATATTGGTGGTATGGTATGAAACATGATGTTGCAGCTCACGTGGCGCTATGTGATGTGTGTCAGAGGGTCAAGGCAGAGCATCAGAGACCAGCCGGTTTGTTACAACCATTGAAGGTGCCAGAATGGAAGTGGGAAGAAATTGGTATGGATTTCATCGTGGGATTGCCACGCACGCGAGATGGATATGATTCTATATGGGTTATAGTGGATTGATTGACCAGGGTGGCTCATTTTATACCAGTGAAGACTACCTATATTGGGGCACGATTAGCAGAGTTGTACATCTCCCGGATCGTGTTTTTGCATAGGGTACCCAAGAAGATAGTGTCGGATAGAGGCACTCAGTTCACGTCTCGGTTTTGGCAAAAGTTGCATGAGTCAATGGACACGAAGTTGAACTTCAGCTCCGCTTATCATCCGCAAATTGATGGGCAGACAGAAAGAACCAATCAAGTGTTGGAAGATATGCTTAGGGCTTGTGCCCTAAAACATGGAGGCAGTTGGGATAAAAGCTTACTGTTCGCAGAGTTCTCTTACAACAACAGTTATCAGGCCAGTTTAAAGATGGCACCGTTCGAGGCATTGTATGGCAGGAAGTGCAGGACTCTGTTGTATTGGAGTGAGACAGGTGAAAGTCAGTTGTTCAGGCCTGAGATCATTAAAGAGGCTGAAAGACAAGTACAAGTTGTTCGTGAGAACCTGAAGGTGGCTCAGTCGAGGCAGAAAAGCTATGCAGATACTCGACGACGAGAGTTGACCTTTGAGGAAGGGGACTACGTGTATTCTGAAGGTGTCACCTATCAGAGGTTTGCGCAGGTTCAAGGTCAAAGGGAAGATGTCACCATGTTACATCAGTCCGTTCAAGATCTTGGAACGGAAAGGCGAGGTGGCTTACCAGCTAGAACTACCAGCGCGACTGTCAGAGGTACACAACGTGTTCCATATATCACAGTTAAAGAAGTGCTTGAGGGTACCAGAGGAACAGTTGCCACTTGAGGAGTTGGATGTGCAGGAAGATTTGACCTACACAGAGCACCCGGTCAAAATCTTGGACACAATGGAAAGAATCACTCGGAGTAAGAGGATCCAGATGTGTAAGGTTCAGTGGAGTCACCATGCAGAGGATGAGGCTACTTGGGAACAAGAGGACGAGTTACAGGCAGATTTTCCCCAGCTCTTTGCTAGCCCAACCGAATCTCGAATACGAGATTCCTTTTAAGGGGGGTAGGTTTGTAACACCCTCAATTTCCAAACTAGAGGTTTAAATTAAACTTGGATAGTTGATATTTAATTTAAACTCTTTTGAATTTAGAATGGTTATAGTGAATTAAAAGTATATATTTTTTTATTACTTATCTATAAAAATAAATATAAGGAGATATAGGGTCTGTGCATTTCATGCCTCATTGCATTGTTTTAGTGTTTGCTTTTCTTTTGAATTTAAACTTCAAACTCAAATTCATTTGCATTTGGATAGCATATAAATTTTTTCCCCTCTTTCTTCCCCTTGGGCCCAGCCCACCTTGCCCACTCGCTTCCCCTTCTCTTTCTTTCTTTTTCCCCTTCGCAGCCGGCCCACGGCCTTCTCTCTCTCTCCCTCTCCCCTCCTCTCCTTTCCTCCCCGCACGCGGCCCACCAGTGCGGCCCGACCGTTTTTCCCCTCAGCCCACCAGCCGCGCGCGCCCGCTCCTCCTTTCTCTCTCGCTCTCGCGCTGATAGGCAGGGCCCGCCTGTCAGACCCTTCGTCCCCCCCGCACCGCACAGGACTCGAACTTGAGTCCGGCTCGCCCCCGTGCCGTGCCCGCCGTCTCCGCCTCGGGCCCGCACGCCCAGACGCCTTCGCGGGCCCCTATAACAGCTGCCCAAACCCTAGGGGTTTTCCCCCAAGCCGCAGCCGCCTCGCGCCCTTAAACCCTAGCATCCGCGCCCTCCGCCGCCGCCATTGCCGCCCGCGCCTCGGGCTGCCATTGCCGCGCCGTCGTTCTGCCGCCCCTCCGCTGCCGCTAGCCGCCACCAGAGCTTCACCGCGGGGTAAGGAAGCTTGCCGGCTGCTTTCCCCTCTCTCTCTCTCGCTCTCCCGCGCCCACACGAGCTCGCCGGGGCTCCCGAGCCGCTGCTCGCCGTTGCACCGCCGCCACGGCCGATTATGCCGCCCCCAAACACCCTAGATCGATTCCCCACGTCGTCCTCTACCTCCCCATCCAGATCTGAGCCGAAACCGAGCCGGGAAACGCGTTTTCACGGTGTCTTCGGCGAAGCTCTGCCGCCCGCCGCCGTTTCCGCCTCGCCGCCGCCGTTTCCGCCTCGCCGCCGGCGTCCCGCCGCCGCCCCGAGTCGTCAACCCCGTCCCCACCGTCGAATCGAGATCTGACAGCCCAGATCCAGTCTACCCTCGAGTCAAAAGGTCTAGGTACGGTCAACTGAGACGTTTTTGCAGATTAGCCCTTAAGTTTCCCCGAAATCAACCCGCAGTCCATCGTAGTTCAAAAGTAATTGCGATTAGGTCTTGTTTCTTCTGTTTAGACCCCTGTAGTTTTCCAAAATAGAACCCGCCGTCCAATATCCCTCTATTTTATGTTCTAACCCCTGTGTCTAGGTTTTAATTTCAATCTAGCCCCCAGTTTCTTCTAACAGAGCCCTTTTAGATTCAAAACTATCACAAATAGGCCCCTGGAACCATATTTAGGCCCTAATTTCTTCATTTTAACTCCGATTTCACCGATTCTTGCGCTCATGCGATCCTTGCAGCATAAGCAGTAACTTTTTAAGGTTATTTTGTTCTATTTTTACTGATTGGTGTACTGTTATTATTTTATTTTATTTGTTTGTTTGTATGTGCTTGCATGTCGCGATAGACAGTGCGCAGTTCGAAGATCCGCAGGGCCAAGACTTTGAAGACGTTTCCGAGTAGCAACAGTTCTTTGATGAAGGCAAGTGGTCCTTGATCATGTTTCTGTCCTATTAATATCACAATTATACCTTTACTTTATATGCATGCATGTGCCTAGAATATGATGGATTCCAAGATAAGTGCATGCCTAGTTTCAATTTAACTTCCTTGATTAAACCTGGGTATTTACATTTATGTTGTAGCTACGCTTATTGCTCCTACATAAGTTTTGGTTGGATAACCTGGATATCATGGTAATGTTTTGCTTATTTTGGAATACTGTTTGGTGATAAATAAGATTATTGAATCAATTGGAATATGGAGAACCACCTAGGAAAACAGTATAACCACAATACTATATGGCTCTCGTCTTGGCTAACTAATTAGAAACTCTAGCTTATGATGATCTTACCGAAAGGGCAAGAGGGGTTGCATCGTTGGGGTATAGCTTGGTCCTCTTGAGGGTGTGATATGGTCCTGGGTAAGGCGTCCGCCTCATTAGAGGAAGTTATGACCGCTTTGACTTGAAACCTTAGCAGATTGTCATAAGTTAGGGAATCTTTGTAAAGGCCTCATAGTGCATCCCTGCCACTCACCTTGGAATTGTTTAAGGGCCTTGCAAACCCGGGCATCTAGGGAAACATGAGTTGTAGGTAAAGTGTATAACCTCTGCAGAGTGAAAACTGATATATCAGCCGTGCTCACGGTTAAGAGTGGCTTGGACGCTCACATGATAATTAAACTTAAGGATGATCTAAATCGCTGGTTCTATTTATTTTATCTCTGTGTTGTGGATTGATTCACCTCAGATAGTTTATTTAAGGGCTGGTATATACCTACATTTAGCTAATGCTTGCCTAATTAAAACTTGACCAACTAAAAATGCTTATCGTAGTCAAACCATGTCAGCTTTTCCTTGAGTATAGCCTTGCATGTCATATAATTTACTCCACTTGCTGAGTACCAACCATAAGTGTACTCACGCTTGCTTTATTAAAACCAATGTTGCTCAGAACAAGATAATGGTCCGGAGTTTTCTAAAGATATTGGAGATTTCTAGGCGTATGTCTCCTAGTCAACTGCCTGTGAAGTTGAAGTCCGCTGCTATTTATCGACGTTTATTTATTCGTTTTAGATTAAGACTGTCGGTCATGTAATAAAGTACTATTATACTCTTTTTTGTTAATGCATTGCTTCGGATATTCGCTTGTGACGTCTACTGTATGTGCGGAACTTGATCCTGGCGCACATATGGGATGCATTCGGTTACCTTTCCTAAATTGGCTGTGACATTAAACAATTATCTTCCCGAGATAAATCCATAAAATCCTCTTAAATCAGGTTCTTCTTTGAATTTTCCAAGTACATTTGCAGTGTCCAGTCTCCAAGCGTGAGAGCTTAAACGATCAGCCGAAAGCATGCTGAGTGCTCTGTCGAGCCTAGCCCCCTAGCATGGGAGCTAGAGGAGTACGCCAAAATCCACTCGAAATGTCTTGTTTGTAGTCGAGACGAGGAGTCGAGGTAGCTGACAGCGTATAATACTAGTCGGGAACTAGTAAACACAGAGACTGAGGCCCCTTGGTAAACTACTTGTAGTACTAGTCGAGAACTAGTAAACTAAGCATTACTCGAACTATGGGAGCAAGGCCCCTTCAATAAACTACACGTAGTACTAGTCGAGAACTAGTAAATAGAGTAGGGTTGGTAGTATGGGAGTGAGGCTCCTTCAGTAAACTACGCGTAGTACTAGTCGAAAACTAGGAAATGAAGTGTTACTAGAAGTATGGGAGCGAGGCCCCCTTCAGTAAACTACACATATTACTAGTCGAGAACTGGTAAACAGAGTGTTACTGGAAGTATGGGAGCGAGGCTCCTTCAGTAAACTACGTGTAATACTAGTCGAGAGCTAGTAAACGAAGTAGTGGAAGTATGGGAGCAAGGCACCTTCAGTAAACTACGCGTAATATTATTCGAGAACTAGTAAACAGCGTAGTACTGGAAGTATGTGAGCGAGGCTCCTTCAGTAAACTACGCATAGTACTAGACGAGAACTAGTAAATAGAGTGTTACTGGTACTATGGGAGCGAGGCCCCTTCAGTAAACTACGCATAGTACTAGACAAGAACTAGTAAACGAAGTGTTACTAGAAGTATGGGAGCAAGACCCCTTAAGTATACTATGTGTAATACTAGTTGAGAACTAGTAAACGGAGTGTTATAGGAAGTACGGGAGTGAGGCCCCTTCAGTAAACTACGTGTAATACTAGACGGGAACTAGTAAATGGAGTAGTACTGGAAGTATGGGAGCGAGGCCTCTTGAGTAAACTATGCGTAGTACTAGTCGAGAAATAGTAAATGGAGTCTTACTAGTAGTATGGGAGCAAGGGCCATTCAGTAAACTACACGTAGTACTAGTCGAGAACTACTAAACGGAGTGTTACTGGAAGTATGGGAGCAAGGCCCCTTCAATAAACTATGCGTAATACTAGCCGGGAACTAGTAAACGGAGTGTTATTGGTAGTATGGGAGCAAGGCCCCTTCAGTAAACTACACGTAGTACTAGTCGAGAACTAGTAAATGGAGTGTTACTGGAAGTATGGGAGCGAGGCTCCTTCAGTAAACTACGTGTAATACTATTTGGGAACTAGTAAACGGAGTATTACTCTCAAGTAGTCAAGTTGAGACTGATTCAAATATGCTGCGCTGCAGCTGACAACATGGGATACAAGTTAGCTAAGGGTAAAATTGGCGTAGGTGCTTGATATTCCAGGAGTTTGGGACCTCCTGGCCATTGGGGTTTTTGAACGTTCCGGTCATGATAACAACAGACGCCTTGTAAGTAGAGAGCTGATTGAAGCAAAGCATTGCATCTGACTTCTTCTGCCAAGTCAAGTTCGAGATATCTTGCATCATCAGCCTCGCCTTCTTTGTACATCTCTAGTCATGGAGATTGCCACAAGACATCAACCGGTAGTATAGCTTCGGACCTATAGATGAGGAAGAAAGGTGACTATCATTTGGCCTTGCTTGGTTGTGTGCGAAGCCCCTAGACTACTGATGAGATCACGTTGATCCATTTGCCACCCTTTTTGTTGTTCTCATCGTAGAGTCTTTTCTTCAGATCATCAAGAATCATGCCGTTGGCGCGCTCAACTTGGCCGTTGGCCTGTGGGTGAGCAAGTGAAACATAATTGACCTCAATGGTGCTGCGTTCGTAGAAATCCCAAAACTGATGTGAGTGGAAATTGGATCCTAGATCTGTGATGATAGTGTTGGGGAAGCCGAATCGGTGCAAGATGTCGCAGATGAAGCTGACCATTCGATCTGCAGAGAGCTTTGTAATTGGCTTGTACTCGATCCACTTCATGAACTTGTCGATGGCCACCAATGCATGAGTAAAACCTCATGGCGAAGTTGTCTAGGGCCCTATCATGTCCAGACCCCAGCATGTGAACGGCCATGACGGTTGTATGGTAATAAGGTTGTGGGCCAGGACATGGGGCTGCTTACCGAAGAACTGGTAGTTTGGACATCGATGAACAAGTGCTTTGGCGTCTGCCAAAGCAGCCAGCCAGTAGAACCTGGATCTGAAGGCTTTTCCCGACTGGCGTGTGAGAAGTAGCATCATTTCCGCACGCGCCTTCATGAATCTCCTAGAGTATTTGTCTGCCTTCCTCCATGCGGACACACTTCATGAGTCTGCCTGATGCTTATCCATGCTTGTATAAGTTGTCCCCGACTAGAACGTACACTTTGCTCCGCCTTAGGATGCGTACGGCCTCAGCACTTTTTGAGTCGACGCTAGGAGGTAGTTTGTGCTCCTTGATGAACTCGAGAAAAGCACCCGCCAGTCAACCTCGAACATCAAGACCTCTCGATCGGGTTCTATTGGACCCTGAGCAATAGTGCTTTGATTTGGTATCTTGATGGATGGGTAATGCAACTCGTGGATGAAAACTCCTGGTGGGACATTAGCTCGGTCGGAACCCAGTTTCGAGAGCACATCCGCTCCTATGTTATTGTCGTGAATCACATGATGAATTTCCAGGCCTGAGAACTTGTTCTTGAGCTTATGTATTTCCACGACGTATGCGTCCATGGTGTCCTTGTTGATATCCCATTCTTTGTTAACTTGTTAGATCACCAGCAAGGAGTCACCATAAACAAGTAGTCGCTTAGTGTCTAGAGAGACTGCCAGGCGTAGCCCGTGCAGCAGTGCCTCATACTTGGCTTCATTGTTCGAGACCTCAAATAGTATTTGGAATACATATTTGAGTTGTTCTCCTGTTGGACTGATGAAGAGTACTCCAGTGCCACAGCCTCCGAGCTTGTGTGAGCCATCGAAGCACATCACCCAATGCTCTAGCGGGTTGGCTAGGCCTTCTACTTGGTTTTTTGTTATTCTAACATAAATTCAACTAGTGCCTGCAACTTACAGCAGCTCGGGGCTTGAAGTCGAGAGTAAGAGCTGTCAGGCCCGGGGCCACGGGGCTGTGTACATCAAGGAGTCCATACTGGGCTAGGGGATAGGACGTGTCCTGTACCTTATTTATGTTGTATTCTACCCGCATGCGGAGTAGAACTAGTCGATACAGAAGGAAACTACTCGAGTTGTACTTGAGTACGATTCCTAAGCTAGTATCAGGCTAGGATTCATGTAACCCTGTTCCCTCGGATATATAAGGGCGGGCAAGGACCCCCATCAAAACCAAGATCACCAGATCAACATCAAGGCAATACAAACAATCATACAGGACATAGGGCATTACGCATATTGTGGCCTGAACCTGTCTAAATCTTGTGTTGTCTGCACCTTCGAGTTCCTGATCTCGGCGCATCACAACCCAAAACCTACCACCTTGGGAATACCCCTCGGTGGGCAGCCGGATAAAACCCGACAGCTGGCGCGCCAAGTAGGGGGGCACATCAGAGATCCCTTGGAGAACTCGATGGTTCTTTTCAAGTTCCTCAGTCTCGTGCTCCCTGAGGGCACGACGTTCGTTTTTGGCTCGTGGGCCTGCATCACCAATGCCACGGACGGTTTTCGTCGGCACGTCGTCGACGATGCCATCAAGCCGAAGACATCTGCCTCAGGGCTCGATAATTTCGTTGACAATCTCAGCGAGTTGCCATTTTTTGATTCTGCCAGGGAAACCGAGATAGAGTCTGTCACTACTGTTCCTTTCTCCGCGTTGGAGAAGGACTTGGACTCTCTGCTCCAGGCTGGGGGTTCCGATGCCACCGCATGTCGGGGGGCTGAGGATCACCTAGCCACTTGTGGGCTGATGATCACCACCACCTCCGAAGGACGAATCGTTCATTGGAAGGGGATGGATTTGTCCGATCTACTCGGACATGAAGACCGCTTGGTAGCCCACCTTGAACCTTTGCCTTTTCAGGAGGGCAGGGCGTTGGCTACCCTCACCGACGGCTCGACTTAACTAGTTGAAGCCTCCTCTGAAGAACTCGCAACCCGCCAGGTGTTGATGGCGGAGGAGGGGGATGATGATGCCCTCATCCCCATCGGCACACTTGACGGGATATCAGAAGATGAAGACACTGCCGATGCTGTTGACGAGAACAACGCCGAGCGCGACGCGCGGCGTGCCAGGAATAGAGCTCGTGCGGTTCGTAGAAGGCATGCCAACGAGCGCATACATTCTGCACAGCGCGAACTCGACACTGAATTCACCGCCACAGATGAACGAGGCTTCAGGACTCCTGTGGCCAACATCGCTCGGGTAACAGCGCTACTCGAGCGAAGTAACGATCCCAACATTCGACAAGCGCTCCGCTACACCCAACGGGCATGGATCCAGCTGGACCAGCAGGCCCCAGCATTACTCGTCGGGGACGAGCGCGTCGGAGACAGCCGGAGCCAGGCCCCAAGTCGAACAACAGGCGATCGCCCGCGACCCCAACGTAGCAATAACAACGATGGTGCGGGTGGGAGTCAGGTCACCGGAGGGAGGTGGTAGCCACCTCCGGCGAACAACCTGAGGCAGCCCAACCGCCCACGTCAACAACCAGACCTTCGCCAGAAGATCAATGAGGGGTGCGACGTCCGGTCAGTCATCGACTCGAGGCGACGGGAACGCGAGGTAGCTGAACGGGACTATGCTGACTGCAGCGATCGTTTTCCTGCGTTCACTACGAGATTCAACAGCTACAAGTACCTGGAGGGTTTCAAGCCGATCGGCATCACCAAGTATGACGGTAAGCAGGCCCCCCAACAATGGCTCCGCTGTTACTCCACTGCCATTGAGGTGGCCGGTGGCTCCAACACTACCAAAGTCGTCTACTTTCCGATGGCTTTGGAGCCTGCACCGCTGACCTGGCTGGAAAGCCTCCCCAACGACTCCATCGACTCCTGGGAGGGCCTCAAGAAGGTTTTCATCGACAACTTCCAGGGGGCGATAACCCGTGCAGGAACCCGGCACGACCTCGCCTGTCACACCCGATTTATAAGAACATAAATCGAGCAATCATATATGCGCCAGGATCAAGTCACGCATATATACAACAGATCATCAAGATATCACAACACATGTCACGAATAATATTAATATAAATCATAAATGAATCATAAATGAATTATTTTATTACAACCGAATCAAGAATCGGTTCAAGAGTTGCGGAAGAGTAAAAGGAATACATGAAGAGCTGGGCGCCACAGGGACGTCGACTGGGAGACAAACACCTAGAAGTCGTTGAAGCCGCTGACATAATCCTCCACGTTGTCGGGCACTGAGCAGCAGTCGAAGATATCCAAAATAGAACAGAAGAGTAGAGAGGCAAGTGTGAGTACAAACTAGTACTCAACAAGTGTAACACGAGTATGGGGCTCTAAGGTTAGCTGACTCAACTGCGTTAGCTTTTAATCTTGGCAAATTTTATTAAAGCTAATTACTACAAGTGGATGAGTTACCATAACCCAAATTGCATAAGAATTAATCAATATTAATTAAGAACTACTGAGAACCATCCAAACCAAAACCACCCGAGGAATCGCCCTCGTCAAAGGTTGATAACCCCACTAATCAGACGGAGGATCTGGGCCACTCATGACTGTGAGCACAGCTGATATATCAGTTTTACACTCTCGAGAGGTTGCACAACTTTACCCACAAGTCGTGAGCTACGCTAGTTGTTCATCACACTTCCTTAGGTGAGATGGCTAGCAAGCACACTACGAGACCGTTACAAAGGACACGTTGGTAAGGTGTAACCGCTAAGGATTCTGGATCAGCGATGATGGGGCCCACCTCCGGGGGTACAAGACATACAGCACAGACCAAGCCGGATGAGCAGGGACCATTGAAGCTTACCACCCCTCTTGCCCACGCAGGTAAGTTATTTCCGAACCAACACGACCTAATTAGTAAGTCAAGACCGTCCCATTCCAGTCTTGTGGTTGCGCGGTTATCCCAGGTTGTCGCTCTATGAACCGGTCCTTATGGAGAGTGGCCAACCAAGCACTAAGCACCGTGCTGGCCCCCTAAACCATGTTTCTAACAAAAACATCTTTTAAGGACGCACAAACCACTCAAGCACACAGCACAGAGGGTCGGCTCCAGAATTAAGTTGCATAGGACCATTAATCCAATTAATTAACAAAAGACCAAGATTTGTTATAGCGCAGCAACCTAGCACAACTAACCAAAATGCAACCCAAAAGATGTATATAAGGATATAGAGGTGGCTAGGAAATCCTTATAGGCATACAGAATTAAAATGCAGTATGAAATTGTATTTAAAAGTGATAGGAGGTTCATGTTATACTTGCCTTCCTCGTACTCTCCCGGCTGCTGCTCGAACTGCTCGGAAGATGGCTGCTCCTGGTACTGGTCCAAAGGCTCCGCGTCTACTCACGATCATCAAACATAGTCCACACATACACATATGCACAAACAATAGCAAACTATAAGAAAACAGTACAACATTACATAGGAGAAACATACAAAACTAGTCTAAAGCTATTCTACACGTTACAACGATCGCGTGGATATAAAGAACACCTAAAATGGAGCAAAAACGCGAAAACTACGCTTAAAACAAGATCTAGGGACCTATTTGTAAGAAAAACCTAACTTACAGGGGCTTCTACACAAAAACCGAGGACTTAAACATAAATAAAGCATAGACTCAGGGGCTAGCACGTGAAAACGCAAGGCATGGACTGCGGCCACAAAATCCAGGAAGCTCAGGGGGTCAAACGGGAGGAAAAGGACTTGTCTGCAATTACTTTGGAGCTAGGGTTGGACGGCGGGTTTATTTCCAAGAAGGCCGGGGTCTCTTTAGCAAAAACACCGCCGTTGACCGGTACGCTGCTTGTTTGACTCGCGCACGGGATGGATCTGGGCCACCGGACCTGCATCGAACGGCTCCGGAAGGAAGGGAGGGATCCGGGCGGCGGCGTTGACTCACCGGAGCTCGTCTCCGCAGTGGCGCACGGCTCGGGCTCGCCGGAGCTCGGCGTTCCCGCCGCTCCGGGGGCCAAACTGACCTGGGCTTGGGTCCGGCGTGACCTGCGCGACATGTGTGATTCACCTAGGGCCCAAGCGAAGCACGGGGAGGACTCTAGCGACGAGCCCGATGGTGGGGCGACGGCGCGTCGACGGCGCTCGCGTTCTGGGCGTTACGGGCGGCTAAAGGTTACTGCAGCTGGTGCAAAAGGACCAGAGCGCGAAGGGGAAACTCACCGAGGGGCTACGGTGCCCGAAGCGTGGCGGAGGAGGTACGACGACGACGACCGGCGGCGGAAGGACGACGGCGCTCGTGGGCAAGCTGCAACAGAGGGGCTCGAGGTCCCTTGGACGCGCGGACCGGTCGTGGACGTCCCTGCGGAGGTAACCAGGAGTTAAGAGTAGCCCAAGACCAGCCGGCACCGAGGGAATTGGGGTAGCGGCACAGCTCACCGGCGGCGCCTTCGTCGCGAATTCCCGGTGATGCAGTGGTTCAGGGCTCTAGCGCTGGGTTCGGGAAGTCTCCCGGTGGTGAGGCGGTGCTGATGCGCAGGCTCTCGCGGGCTGTGGCACGGTGGGGCGGCATGCCCACGGTGGCGCAGAGGAGGCGGTGCGGCGGAGGAAAAAGGGGACGGCGGCGCTGGAGATCCTCGGGCGACGCAGGAGCTAGGGTTAGGGTTCTGAAGGGCGTGGGGCCTCTACTTGTAGGGCGGCGGAGCCACACTGGCGTGCGGGCCCGGGAGGAGAGGGTCACCGGCGATCTCGTGAGGGCCGTTGCGCACGGGGAAGAAGAAGGAGGGGGAGGAGAAGGCACTGACGCGCGGGCCCGAGCTGGCAGAGAGAAGGGGAGAGAGAGGGGGCTCTCGGGCTGAGAGGAAAGGGAATGGGCCGGCTTGGCCCGTGCGGGGAAAGTAGAGGGGCCCGAGAGGGAAAGGAGAGAGGGGGAGGGGAGCTGGGCTGGGCCAAGAAGAGGGTTTGGCTGCCTTTCTTTTATTCTTTCTCCTCTCCTTTTCTTTTTCTATACTCCACTAATTCAAACAAATCTAATTGAATTCAAAATACAATTTGAATTCAAATCTATAAATTCAACACAATTAAAACAATGCTGCGGCATGAATGCACAAACACTTTAATCCTATGATAAATTTTATTTTCTTGCGTTATAAATTACTTTAAATGCCACAAAAATTAAAGAAAAGCCTGGGAAATTTATTTACGCCCAAATAAATTCATTAAAATTTAAGTAAATTACCTTAGGGTGTTACAAACCTACCCCCCTTACAGGAATCTCGTCCCGAGATTCGGATAGGCTAGCTGGCAAAGAGATCGGGATATGTCTTCCTCAGCTCATCTTCTCGCTCCCAAGTAGCCTCATCCTCCGTGTGATGACTCCACTGAACACGGCACATCTTAATCCTCTTGTTTCTGGTAACTCTCTCAGACATCTCCAGAATCTTCACCGGATGCTCGATATAGGTCAGATCCTCCTGCACATCTAACCCTTCTATCGGTGCTTGCTCTTCTGGCACTCTCAAGCACTTCTTTAGCTGAGACACGTGGAACACATCGTGCACTCCCGAGAGATTGAGTGGCAACTCCAAACGATATGCCACCTCACCTTTCCGTTCCAACACCTTGAACGGACCAATGTATCGAGGAGCTAGCTTCCCTCGTACATTAAACCTGCGGATTCCTCTCATCGGCGAGACCTTCAGATATACATGATCACCCACTGCAAAGGTCAAATCTCGACGACGCACATCCGCGTAGCTCTTCTGACGAGTCTGAGCGACCCTCAGATTCTCTCGCACCTGCTGTACCAGCTGTTCGGCCTCCTCAACAATATCCGGACCAAACACCTGCCTCTCACCAATCTGATCCCAATACAGCGGAGTCCTGCACTTCCGGCCGTACAAGGCCTCGAAAGGGGATTTCTTCAGACTGGCCTGATAACTGTTGTTATACGAAAACTCTGCATACGGCAGGCATTTATCCCAGCTGGTACCATATTGAATAGCACAGGCTCGAAGCATATCCTCCAACACTTGGTTGGTCCTTTCTGTCTGCCCATCTGTCTGAGGATGATAAGCAGTACTGAAGCGCAGCTTCGTATCCAACGAATCATGCAACTGCTCCCAGAACCGCGAAGTGAACTGAGATCCTCGATCAGATATAATCTTCTTAGGAACACCATGCAGACAGACAATCCTGGAGATGTACAACTCTGCGAGTCTAGCACCGGAGTAAGTAGTGTTCACCGGAATGAAGTGAGCAACCTTCGTCAACCGATCCACTACCACCCATATGGAGTTGTACCCTTTCTGAGTATGAGGCAAGCCAACAATGAAGTCCATAGTGATTTCCTCCCATTTCCACTCTGGAATCTTCAACGGCTGCAATAACCCTGCTGGCCTCTGATGCTCTGCCTTGACATGCTGACAAGTGTCACAGATAGCCACGTACTCCGCAACGGAACGCTTCATTCCATACCACCAGAATCGTTCCTTCAGGTCGTAATACATCTTCGTGCTGCCTGGATGGATAGAATATGCTGTATCATGAGCCTCACTCAGAATCAACTTTCTGAGGTCATTCACATCCGGCACACATATACGACCCTTGTACCACAAGGTACCCTGATCATCCTCTCTGAAATGAGGAGCCTTGCCAATCTTGAGCAACTCACAAATCTCCTGCAGCTTCTGGTCTTCCTTCTGATGCTGCCTGATCTCAGCCTCTAAAGTGGGTTCCGCCTCGAATGACGTACCCGAGGTGTGATGCAGGAAACCCAGACTCAACTGCTCAAACTCCTCACATAACTCCTGAGGCATCTGAAAAGCCACAGCCATGTTAACATAGCTCTTCCTGCTCAGAGCATCTGCCACAACATTAGCCTTGCCCGGATGATAGTGAATCTCCAGGTCATAATCCTTGACCAACTCTAGCCATCTTCTCTGCCGCATATTCAGCTCACTCTGAGTGAAAATATACTTGAGACTCTTGTGATCGGTGTAAATGTCACACCTCTGCCCAAACAAGTAATGCCTCCATATCTTCAGAGCATGCACAACTGCGGCTAACTCCAGATCATGAGTGGGATAATTCAGCTCGTGCCGGCGCAACTGCCGCGAAGCATAAGCTATCACTCTGCCTTCCTGCATCAGGACGCAACCAATACCATCCCTCGAAGCATCACAATACACAGTGAACCTCTTGTTCTGGTCCGGCAGAGTAAGGACTGGCGCCGTAGTCAACCTCTTCTTCAGCTCCTCGAAGGCACTCTGACGCTCATCAGTCCAAGAGAAATCCACACCCTTCTCCAGCAAGGAAGTCAAAGGCTTCGCAATCTTGGAGAAATTCTCAATGAACTTCCGATAATAACCTGCTAAGCGCAGAAAAGAGCGGACTTCCTTCACCGTCTGTGGTACAACCCAGTCAAGCACATCCTTCACCTTCCCGGGGTCCACAGCAATACCTCCCTTGGAGATAACATGACCGAGGAACGGAACCTCGTCAATCCAGAAATTGCACTTGCTGAGCTTGGCATACAGCTTGTGCTCTCTGAGCCTCTGCAACACGAGCCTCAGATGTTTCTCATGCTCTACTTCTCACTTGGAATATATCAGGATATCGTCAATGAATATCACCACAAAGGTGTCCAGATAATCCATGAAAACCTTGTTCATCAGATGCATGAAGAAAGCCGGAGCATTGGTCAAGCCAAAGGACATGACCGTATACTCTTATAGCCCATACTTGCAGGTGAATGCCGTCTTCGGAATATCCTCGGAACGAATCTTCAGCTGGTGATAACCCGAACGCAGATCAATCTTCGAGAAAACACAAGCACCCTGAAGCTGATCAAAGAGATCCTCAATACGGGGCAATGGATGCTTGTTCTTGATAGTGACTGCATTCAGATCCCGATAATCGACGCACATTCTCTTCGCGCCATCCTTCTTCTCTACAAGCAATACAGGAAAAGCCCAAGGAGAGAAACTGCGACGGATATAACCCTTAGCTAGCAGCTCGTCGACAGTCTTCTTAACCTCCTCATGCTCGACAGGAGCCATACGATAGGGCCTCTTAGCAATAGGAGCTGTGCCAGGCAAGAGATCAATAGAAAACTCAATGTCGCGATCAGGCGGCATACCTGGCAAATCATCCGGAAAGACATCCGGGAATTCGGACACCACGCGAATACCATCCGTGGGCCTAGCCTCCATCTGATGAAGAAATCCAGAAGGCTCTGTAGCTCCAACAGTGACCTCCTGACCATCCGGTGCTGACAGAAGAACAGTCCTCTGAGCACAGTCTATCCGGACTCCCCACTTGGCAAGAGTCTCCATCCCGAGGATCACATCGATGCCCTTGGTGTCTAGCACCATCAGATTTGCACTGAAATCTACCCCCCTTATGGCCACACTGACTCTGGGACAGAAGACATGAGACCTCAACTGCCCTCCCGGTGAAGATACTAACATGCACCTCTTTAATGTGCTAGTAGGAATGCCATGATGCTCAACAAAAGACTGGGTGATGAAAGAATGTGTAGCACCAGTATCAAAAAGCACTGTAGCAGGATGGGCATTAACCATGAACGTACCAATAACCACGTTAGGAGCCTCGGCCGCTGACTCGGCCGTCACGTGGTTCACCCTGCCCTGAGCTGGGGCCTTGGGCTGTGCTGCACGGCCCTGCTGTCCTGCCTGCGCCTTCCGAGGGCAGACGTTGGCGTAGTGCCCTGGCTCGCCGCAATGAAAGCACACTCAAGGAAATGCAGCGGCCTGCTGCCCAGGAGGAGGAGTGGGCGCTCCCTGCCTCTGAGCTGGTGGAGCCGGAGGCGCTGGAAGCCTCTGGCCCTGTCCCGCCTGCTGTTGCTGAGGACGAGGCGGGTACTGCTGCCGCTGCTGGTACTGCTGGGGCGGCCTCTGCTGCTGCGGCGGTGGATGCTGATATCGGGGACGAGTGTTACTGCCCGAAGAGGATGGAGCCATCTTCCTCTTCTTATCCTCAATCTCCCGGCGCTTACGCTCGGTGTTGAGGGCCGCATCAACCAGCTGGTTGAAGTTGTCGAAGCGGTGGTTCAGCAGCGCATACTGGATGTGATCATCCAGTCCCTCCTTGAAGTACTCCTGCTTGTCGCTATCACGAGCGACGTCAGCAGGGGCATAGCGGGCCAGCTGAAGAAAACGGTCACGGTACTCCGTCACCGTCATAGATCCCTAAAATAAAGAACACCGATAACAAGGATGGAGATCACTCAATGTGTCAGGTTTACGAAAGAAATCAAGGATAGATCAAGCTCGAAAGAATTTGTAGGGAATTCCATTTAAATTTACCTGCTTAAGAGCACGGAACTCCTTCTGCTTCATCTTCATAATGCCCTCAGGAATGTGATGGTTCCTGAAACACTCACGGAACTAGTCCCACGTGAGAGCATCACGATCCCAAGCTGGGTAGGACTCCCACCAGTCAAGAGCAGATCCTCGCAACTGCCCTGCTGCGTAAAGGACTCGCTCCCGGTCGTCGCACTGCGCAACAACCAACTGGCGCTCCACCGAGCGAAGCCAGTCGTCCGCCTGGAGTGGGTCCGTGGCGTGGGAGAAGGTCGGCGGGTGACCTCTTAGGAAATCCGCACGCCTGTCACGGGGCTGAGGCGGCGGAGGAGGCGGTGGCTGAGCATGGATCTACTGCAGAGCCTGAACGGTGTTGTTCAGGGTAGCCATCATCTGCATCTGGAGCTGAAAGAACTGCTCCGGGGTCAGTGGTGGCGGCATCGGCAGCGGCTGACCAGTACCCTGGTTGTTCTGCTCCTGCTGATCAGAACCGGAACCGGTGCGCCTGGTGTTCACCATCTGATTGCAACAAACGAAATTTATGAGAAAAGGATATGGTGCCGCTGAGGAAATGAAACTTCGGAAGAATATGACAGAGAGAAAGGAATATAGGTTTTACCCCCAACAATCTAAATCAAATTTTATTATTTAGTTCAAGTGGGGTTAGGGTTGATTTGCATGAACAAGTTTAACTACTAGACTATGCAATCAACCAAAAATCCAAATCAAACATTTGCACAATAACAAACATTCAATATTCACAACTTAGTCGAGTTTATCACACTACTCGACTAACACACTCGTTCTAGCGGATTTTCATTGGGACAACCTAAACTGATAAATTACAGGGTTAGGCGACTCAGGCCAACGTCTACGGAAGACTCAAGCTATTTCTCAGAAAGGACAGGAGAGAGATAGCAAATCAAGGACGTAAGGCTCAAGGAATAGAAGCAGAAAATGATGTTTGGGTTTTGCGGAAGCAGAGCAAGCGAAAAGAAGTCCTAAACTCGACCAGTTTTATCTAGGCTTCGTCTTACAGTCGACACGGCTCTGATACCAATCTGTCACACCCGATTTATAAGAACATAAATCGAGCAATCATATATGCGCCAGGATCAAGTCACGCATATATACAACAGATCATCAAGATATCACAACACATGTCACGAATAATATTAATATAAATCGTAAATGAATCATAAATGAATTATTTTATTACAACCGAATCAAGAATCGGTTCAAGAGTTGCGGAAGCGTAAAAGGAATACATGAAGAGCTGGGCGCCACAGGGACGTCGACTGGGAGACAAACACCTAGAAGTCGTCGAAGCCGCTGATGTAATCCTCCACGTTGTCGGGCACTGAGCAGCAGTCGAAGATATCCAAAATAGAACAGAAGAGTAGAGAGGCAAGTGTGAGTACAAACTAGTACTCAACAAGTGTAACACGAGTATGGGGCTCTAAGGTTAGCTGACTCAACTGCGTTAGCTTTTAATCTTGGCAAATTTTATTAAAGCTAATTACTACAAGTGGATGAGTTACCATAACCCAAATTGCATAAGAATTAATCAATATTAATTAAGAACTACTGAGAACCATCCAAACCAAAACCACCCGGGGAATCGCCCTCGTCAAAGGTTGATAACCCCACTAATCAGACGGAGGATCTGGGCCGCTCATGACTGTGAGCACAGCTGATATATCAGTTTTACACTCTCGAGAGGTTGCACAACTTTACCCACAAGTCGTGAGCTACGCTAGTTGTTCATCACACTTCCTTAGGTGAGATGGCTAGCAAGCACACTACGAGACCGTTACAAAGGACACGTTGGTAAGGTGTAACCGCTAAGGATTCTGGATCAGCGACGATGGGGCCCACCTCCGGGGGTACAAGACACACAGCACAGACCAAGCCGGAGGAGCAGGGACCATTGAAGCTTACCACCCCTCTTGCCCACGCAGGTAAGTTACTTCCGAACCAACACGACCTAATTAGTAAGTCAAGACCGTCCCATTCCAGTCTTGTGGTTGCGCGGTTATCCCAGGTTGTCGCTCTATGAACCGGTCCTTATGGAGAGTGGCCAACCAAGCACTAAGCACCGTGCTGGCCCCCTAAACCATGTTTCTAACAAAAACATCTTTTAAGGACGCACAAACCACTCAAGCACACAACACAGAGGGTCGGCTCCAGAATTAAGTTGCATAGGACCATTAATCCAATTAATTAACAAAAGACCAAGATTTGTTATAGCGCAGCAACCTAGCACAACTAACCAAAATACAACCCAAAGGATGTATATAAGGATATAGAGGTGGCTAGGAAATCCTTATAGGCATACAGAATTAAAATGCAGTATGAAATTGTATTTAAAAGTGATAGGAGGTTCATGTTATACTTGCCTTCCTCGTACTCTCCCGGCTGCTGCTCGAACTGCTCGGAAGATGGCTGCTCCTGGTACTGGTCCAAAGGCTCCGCGTCTACTCACGATCATCAAACATAGTCCACACATACACATATGCACAAACAATAGCAAACTATAAGAAAAAAGTACAACATTACATAGGAGAAACATACAAAACTAGTCTAAAGCTATTCTACACGTTACAACGATCGCGTGGATATAAAGAACACCTAAAACGGAGCTAAAACGCGAAAACTACGCTTAAAACAAGATCTAGGGACCTATTTGTAAGAAAAACCTAACTTACAGGGGCTTCTGCACAAAAACCGAGGACTTAAACATAAATAAAGCATAGACTCAGGGGCTAGCACGTGAAAACGCAAGGCATGGACTGCGGCCACAAAATCCAGGAAGCTCAGGGGGTCAAACGGGAGGAAAAGGACTTGTCTGCAATTACTTTGGAGCTAGGGTTGGACGGCGGGTTTATTTCCAAGAAGGCCGGGGTCTCTTTAGCAAAAACACCACCGCTGACTGGTACGCTGCTTGTTTGACTCACGCACGGGATGGATCTAGGCCACCGGATCTGCATCGAACGGCTCCGGAAGGGAGGGATCCGGGCGGCGGCGTTGACTCGCCGGAGCTCGTCTCCGCGGTGGCGCACGGCTTGGGCTCGCCGGAACTCGGCGTTCCCACCGCTCCGGGGGCCAAACTGACCTGGGCTTGGGTCCGGCGTGACCTGCGCGACACGTGTGATTCACCTAGGGCCCAAGCGAAGCACGGGGAGGACTCTAGCGACGAGCCCGATGGTGGGGGCGGCTCGGGGCGACGGCGCGTCGACGGCGCTCGCGTTCTGGGCGTTACGGGCGGCTAAAGGTTACTGCAGCTGGTGCAAAAGGACCAGAGCGTGAAGGGGAAACTCACCGAGGGGCTACGGTGCCCGGAGCGTGGCGGAGGAGGTACGACGATGACGACCGGCGGCGGAAGGACGACGGCGCTCGCGGGCAAGCTACAACAGAGGGGCTCAAGGTCCCTTGGACGCGCGGACCGGTCGTGGACGTCCCTGCGAAGGTAACCAGGGGTTAAGAGTAGCCCAAGACCAGCCGGCACCGAGGGAATTGGGGTAGCGGCACAGCTCACCGGCGGCGCCTTCGTCGCGAATTCCCGGTGATGCAGTGGTTCAGGGCTCTAGCGCTGGGTTCGGGAAGTCTCCCGGTGGTGAGGCGGTGCTGATGCGCAGGCTCTCGCGGGCTGTGGCACGGTGGGGCGGCGTGCCCACGGTGGCGCAGAGGAGGCGGTGCGGTGGAGGAAAAAGGGGACGGCGGCGCTGGAGATCCTCGGGCGACGCAGGAGCTAGGGTTAGGGTTCTGAAGGGCGTGGGGCCTCTACTTGTAGGGCGGCGGAGCCACACTGGCGTGCGGGCCCGGGAGGAGAGGGTCACCGGCGATCTCGCGAGGGCCGTTGCGCACGGGGAAGAAGGAGGGGGAGGAGAAGGCACTGACGCGCGGGCCCGAGCTGGCAGAGAGAAGGGGAGAGAGGGGGCTCTCGGGCTGAGAGGAAAGGGAATGGGCCGGCTTGGCCCGTGCGGGGGAAGTAGAGGGGCCCGAGAGGGAAAGGAGAGAGGGGGAGGGGAGCTGGGCTGGGCCAAGAAGAGGGTTTGGCTGCCTTTCTTTTATTCTTTCTCCTCTCCTTTTCTTTTTCTATACTCCACTAATTCAAACAAATCTAATTGAATTCAAAATACAATTTGAATTCAAATCTATAAATTCAACACAATTAAAACAATGCTGCAGCATGAATGCACAAACACTTTAATCCTATGATAAATTTTATTTTCTTGCATTATAAATTACTTTAAATGCCACAAAAATTAAAGAAAAGCCTGGGAAATTTATTTACGCCCAAATAAATTCATTAAAATTTAAGGAAATTACCTTAGGGTGTTACATCGCCCAGTGCAAGCAGGAGCGTAACGAACTCCTCCGGTCTTACACCCGCCGTTTCTTTGAGGTGCGGGCCACCATCGCCAACATCACGGATGAGGACATCATCGACTGCTTCTACAACGGCCTAACGGACCCAGGTATATATCGTGATTTTGGGCGTAACAGGCCGAAGACGGTTGCAGGACTACGTGACATGATGCACGACTGGTCCGAACAAGAAGAAAAGATGCGCGAGAGGTTTCCAAGACGCACCGACCTCAACGAGAAGCGCAACAACGACAACCGGGCTGACAAAGGCCAGCAGGACTTTTCGGGTTCTTCCCAAAAATGCAAGCCAGACGATCTCATCGCGGCTGTGGAACGTCCTTCGCGGGGCAAGAAGTCGACCACGCAGGAGCAGTTTGAAAAGCTCCTGCAGAAGAAGTTCCCATGGTGCGTCAACTCCAAACACGCAGCGATCGACTGCTTTCAGCTCAAGCGCACCTTTGGCTCCCCTGGAAACGGGAAGAAGAACAAGTCGACGGGCACAGAGCCCGATGATGAGGACCCAGAAGATAAATCTGAGACAGCCAAGTTCCAGGACGCCTCCAAGACCATCAATATTATCTTTAGTGGTGATGAAGATTTTTGTTCCAAGCGAGAACAGAAGTTGCTGCTACGGGAAATTCTATCCATCGAGCCGGCGGTACCACGACCACTCCGATGATCGGAGGTGTGATGGTTCATGTACTTGTAATGCTAGGCAAATATTTTTTTAGTGTGAAATATGTGTTTGTTAAGTGTAAAGCTTGTATATGTTTATGTGAAACTTTTGAAAATTTAAAAGTACAAGTAAAAAGGGTATTTTTGTAATTATAGAAAAAAAACCTAGGGTTGTTTTTGCAAAATGTATTTGGATTAGGGTAATTTCAAAATAAGTGAAATATATTTTTCTTACTTTCTGTCTTGTAAAAAAATATATATTTATTTATGCAAAAGTTTCATTGGAAACGTGTATATTGAAGTGTGTAAAAATTTTGGGTAAAGTGGTGAAAATAAGGGGTATTTATGTAATTTTATAAAAGTACAAGTCCTTTTATGCAAGTATTTGAATTACAAAAGTAACTTTCAAAAATTACTCAGGACTAAAGTGTAAAAAGTGCAAATCATCATGACATGTCTATCCAACCATTATGACGAGTCATTATGACATGTCATAAATGCTTGCATTTAAGTCCTGAATTTTATAAAATTACACTTTTAGGACAAAAGCAATTCAAATCCGACTTTTATTCAAAAGTTCACGTGTAAAAATGTAAGATTTGAGTTTTTGAACTTGATCCCTAAAGCAATGTTGTAGAGTTTCAAAAACTCTCCAACTTTCATTTTGGGTATTTTTTCATTTGGGTTTTAAATCAACAGGAAATTTTGTTTTACAGTCAGGCCCTTGCAGTTTTCTGTATTTACGCATAAGTCCTCCTCTGTTTTACCTCTCTCTGTCTTGCCTTATCCTTCACTGGCGGCTGTATCTTTTTCTTTCCCTGCTTTTCCCCTTTCTTCCTTCAGCTCACGGTAGTGCGGGGCGCTGGGCGAGCAGCCCAGGCCAGGCGGCGGCGCATGTGGGCCCAGGCAGGGCGGACCCAGGGGCGGCCGCGCGCGTGGGTGCGGGCAGGCGGAGCGCGGCTCCCAGGCGAAGGCGCGCGAGCGCTGGCTCGCGGGGTGCGGCGAGCGGCGGGGCCAGAGCCCAAGCGGTGCCGGGTGGAGCCGAGCGAGCGGCTTGGGCTCGGGCGAAGGCGGGCCAGGCAGCAGCGGTGCGGCGCGCAAGTGGACGCGGAGAGCGCGGGAGCAGGCAGTGGCGGGCCCAGGCGCGGAGCAGATGCGCGCGAGCGGTGCTGGCTCGGGTGGCGAGCGGAAGCGGAGCGACGTGCGGGTGCTTGCGGCGCAGCAGCAGGTGGTTGCGGCGCGTGGGAGCGAGTGGCTCTGCGGCCGGCGCTGGAGGCCGGTGCACGGCCGGCGCGGGTAGCTGCGGCACCAGGTCGCAGCGCAGCGGCTCAGGAGGAAGAGGAGCAGTGTAGGTCTGAGTGGAGCAAGTGCACGGCGCGAGCGGCAGTTACTGACTCGGTGCGACAGCAGCTTAGGCTGGGGCGCACTGGCTCGAGCGCGGCGGCAGGCCGGCGAAGGTGCGGCAGATGCGGGCGCACGGGTAGAGCAGTGCGTGCGCGGTGGAGCAGAAGCGTGGGCGCACGGGATTGGCGCGCGCGGCAGGTGCTGGAGTGGCCGAGCAGGTCGACGACGTATAGGCGTGCATGTGCGGATGCGGGAACGCGGTAGCCGTATCGAAGACGCCGCCAAGGTATTCGACGAAATGTGATCCGCGGGAGAAGTGAAGCTGAGCCTGCGAAGTGGGAGCGGGTCAAGGATGCGCGCGGCTCGGACATGTGCAGATGTGACGCGGCGAGGCCGAAACGAGCGCGTGTCCAGCAGCAGGAAGAGGGGCAGCAGTTGCGCGGCGTGCAGGGCAACGATGTGCAGGGAGGTCGCGCGCGATGCGAGAGGAGTTGCAATGCGGTGGCTGCAGGTAGACCCGCTGTGACAGTTCGTGTACTTGTAATGTTAGACACATATTTTGTTAGTGTGAAATATATGTTTGTTTGTATAAAGCTTATGTGTATTTATGTGAAGCTTTTGAAAATTTAAAGTGTAAGTAAAAAGGGTATTTCTATAATTACAGAAAAATCTAGGGTTGTTTTTGCAAAATGCATTTGGATAAAGGTGATTTCAAAATAAGTAAAAGATGGTTTTGTAAATATGCTTTTCTTATTTTATTCCCTGTAAAAATATATATTTATCCAAAAGTTTCAATTGAAATATATAGGTTGAAGTGGGTAAAAAGTTAGGGTAAAATGGTAGAAATAAGGGTATTTATATAATTTTATAAAAGTGCAAGTCCTTTTATACAAATGTTGGATTTACAAAAGTAACTTTCAAATTTACTCAGGACTAAAGTGTAAAAAGTGCAAGTCATCATGACATGTCTATCCAACGATTATGACGAGTTTATCCCGTCATTATGACGTGTCATAAATGCTTGCATTTAGGTCCTGAATTTTATAAAATTACACTTTAAGGACAAAAGCAATTCAAATCCGACTTTTGTTCAAAGATTCGTGTGTAAAAATATAAGTTTTGAGTTTTTGAACTTGAGCCCTAAAGTAATGTTGTAGAGTTTGAAAAACTCTCCAACTTTCGTTTTGGGCGTTTCTTCATTTGGGTCTTAAATCAACGGGAAATTTTGTTTTACAGAAAGGCCCTTGCAGTTTTCTGTATTTACGCAAAGGTCCCTGGGAAGTCTGTTCACCCTTCTCCTCTATCTCTTTTCTTCCCTGGTGTCTCTGTCTTATCTGTTCCCACCGGCAGCAGCATCCAAATAGCTCTTTTCCTCCCTCTGTTCGTCTTTCCGTTGAATCCCTGAGCACCTTCTTCCCTGCCTCCTTTCCTCTCCTCCACCAGACGTTCGGCCGGCGCAGGGTGGCCCGGCGGGGGGGCCCGAGCAGCAGCAGCAGGCGCTAGGCAGCGCTGGTGGCAGCGGCGCGGGCTCGGCCAGCGGCTGGCGCTGGGCCGAGCGGGCGTGCGGGCGGCGCAGCTGCGGCGGCTCGGCAGGGGCCCGAGCGGCGCGGCTCGGAGAGCGGCGACAGGCGGGGCACGGTTCGGGGCGACTGCAGCTCGCGGCGGCGGCTCGGCCCGAGCGCGGGCGAGCGGGGCGCGTGAGGTGCGCGGCAGGCGCGGCTCAGCGCAAGCGGAGCGCTCAGGCGCGGGCGGGCGGATGCGGCTCAGCCCGAGGAAGGCCGGCGGCGCGCGGACGCGCGGCCCAGGCGCGCGCGAGCTGCGGGCTCAGGCGGTTGGGCCGGCGCGGGAGGCAGGCGCCGGCGGCTGGCGAGCGCGCGGCAGCAGGAGCGCGGGCGCGCGCGGCGAACGGAGGCGCGCGGGCGCAAGCGTACAGGCGCGCAGAGCGGAGCGGGCAGGGAGCAGCTCGGACGTAGCGCGAGCAAATGCGCGCGCGGCCGGAGCGCAAGAGCAGCGCTGGCAGCGGATCCAGGCGGAGCAGACGGTGGGTGCTGGCGCAGTGCGTGCACGCGGGTGAGCAGAGGCGCGTGGGAGCGGCGACCCGAGTGAGCGCCAGAGGAGGCAATGCAGCGCTGGTGATGCACGCTGGAGGGCGAGTAGAAGTGGCTACACAGCGTGGTTCGGCAACGTGACGGCGGGCGCAGGAGCTAGCAGCGCAGGGCGATGGCGTATGTGGTGCAGGCGGTGTAAGCATGCGCAGCGCTGGAACGGGAACGCGCTGGCTCGGATGCAGAGGCAGGCAAGGCGTGCGGGACGCGCGCGAGCGCGGCAAGTGCGGGACCCGCACTCGCGCGGAGGCGAGCAGCCGGAGCAAGTAGTAGCGCGCGGAGTGGCCGAAGCGCGCGGGCGGAGCAATGCGTGCGCGGCAGAGCAAAATACGCGAACGGCTCAGGTGTGAGCTGATGCGACGCGACGCAGGCGAACTGGCATCAAGTGAGCACGGGAGCTGGAGTGGCGTGGTTTAGGCGGTGCAGGAGCGGAACGTGGGCGACGCCGAGCGAGTGGCGCGAGCGTACGTGCGGTGACGCGCGGAAGCTGGCAGTGTGTGCAAGTGTTGGGCGACCGGAGTAGAGCGGACCCATGGGTACGAGCAGGCGATGCTGGAGTGTGACGTGCCGAGCAACGGCACGCGCAGGAGGAGTAGCGGAGGAAAGCTGTGCGTGAGATGCAGGAACGCGGTAGCCGTATCGAGGATGCAGCCAAGGTGTTCGATGAAATGCTAACCGCAGGAGAAGTGAAGCTGAGCCTGCGAAGTGAGAGCAGGTCAAGGATGCACGCGGCTCAGACATGTGCAGATGCGGTGCGACAAGGCTGAGGCAACGCAGGTCCAGCAGATGAGGAAGAGGAGCAACAGCACGAGGTGGTTGAGGCGGAAACGCGGATTTAACAGCAGTTAGTCCGCAAACGGCACGACGTCCAGCAGTCCCTACCTTCGTTGGTCGCTCAACCGTTATCACCACGAATCGCCGCAAGAACTACTTCTTCGGCCATTCTCTAACCACTACAATTCCCGACGAACTCCTTCGTCATCCACGGGATCTCGTCATCGTCGAGCTTTTCTCTTCGCCGATCCTGTTCACCGCGAGAATTCACGTTCCACGTGTTCCCCTTCATAACCAAGGCTACCCAAGGTTTGCCCTGTTTTGCTAGATCTTTTTAATGCCGGCGATTCATTTGCCGAAATATCGCCGTTAACTCCCTATTATTTGTTTTCCCGGACAAGGGACTTGATTGCTACGTTTTAGATAGTTCTAGGGTGTTTTCTGTAAAATTTCCATAACTTTCGTTATTTCAAATCGATGAACTTCTACATTTCATGGATTTTCATAAGAAGTTCATAAAAGTGTAAAATCAGTCTTGTTTGAAACCCTAAGTCAAACTCTACAATTTTTATGTTATGATCTTGAGTTGAGGTCTTTGATGTGTGGTCTAGGTCAAATGCTAGGGAATGAATATTTTGTTGTGCTCTATATTGTATGCTTGTGTTATAACTGAAAAGTAAGCCATAGAATATAGATCTTAAATAGAAATATGTGATGTTTCGTTAAACCTTTCATATGAGTGCTCATAACCCTGCCATCAAGATATTGTCCCCGTCCCGATTGCTGTTTCTTTAAGTTCCTTGTCGTATAAGGATCCCCGTTAGTTCTTGTGTGTCTACTGCTTAGCCAAAACATCTCTGCGGCTATGCTTCAGCGTTGGCTATCAATTCAGCCGCTAAGCATCCACTTTCCTTGAGTCTAGGATGTTTCTGTGTAACAGCTGTCAGTCGATACTTCTATCGTCGACCGATTAGCTGATATAGTTGTTACCTTTCTAGTATCGGCTACTGCCGATACAATTCTTTTGATCTGTTCTGTATCGACTGCACAGAGTCGATGTATCGGAGAAACACACACGATCTTAGGGTTTTTGCCATCGGCCGACCCAAGCCGATTTTGATTGCTTTTCCATATCGGTCAAACACGGCCGATCGATCCCTAATTTCCCCATCCATATCCACACACTTCTATCAGTCGATTTATCGACTGAGAGATCGACTATCTATACTTATCGGTCACACACCCTTAACCACACTCCATTCGGCTATGCGTCACTCAATAGTTGTGCTGACGTAATCGAGTCGATACAACCACACCTAGTTACCTAGAAAAACACTTAAGCACATCTCAGTTAAGACAACTGCTTTAGGAATCATCCTTCTGCCAAAGTAATCGATGCTTCCATCGATCGTCTAGGAACCCGATACACTCGTCAATCAGCTAAACCCTCGTTGTTTCCAACCAGCTCTGTTGTAACTCTCAACATGTAGCTTATTCTGATTAATTATCTCCCTAAAGCTTCACCTAAGTTTAGTTTCAGATCTCTTTTGATTGTTATGTGAGTAGCTTGTTAAATGAATGTTGAATTGCAACTTTGTTGTGAAGTAAAATAGTTTTGTGTGCACATTTGAATGTAATGTTGCATTACATGTAGATACGACTACTTTCAGCAACGGTACCTGCGAGATCTCCCAGAAGTCTACGGAGGATGTTCCTGAAGACCAAATGAACGTCACCAAGGAATTAACTGAAGCCCCGAACCAAAGTTCGGAAGATGTTAACATTTCTGACTTCAGTCCCACCAGTAAAGGCAAGCCCCGGACATAACCTACTACTTTTATTACACTGCAATCTACATCTATTTACGTATTCTATGCATTAAGTTCTTAGGAATTGCTTGAAACCCTAGATGCATTCTCCTAGGAACCAATGTGATGGATACTAGCTCTTGAGTCCGACTAGCTGCTATGCTATTAAGGCCGGTAGAAGTCGGGTGATTTCCTGTCACTCGCGCGATATAGGAGTTGTAATGTTTACATTTCTGTTATCACTATAAGGATATCGGACGGGAGTTCTGTGAGGTATCATGGTTGAGGTGATACCCCGTCTGTGTTGTTGAATCTGTTAAGGTCGCAGCGTGTGGAAGTGCGGGTTAAGTGTTTGAAAGTACTAACCACATGCCGCGAAATATGGTAAGCGGTAAGCCTAGTAACCAATCGGCCCGAGGAGTGGACATACCTCCCACCACTCGTTTTGCTTCTTCTGGTTACTTATGTTCGACTGAGGAAATACGTGTTGCAAGGGCAACCAGGAGTACGGGTTTTGTAGTCGCGCTACAGACGTATGTCCTGCACGAGTGATGTGCGTATGTTCCTGCAGTCGCTTGTGGTGGCTCTGATCCACGAGTCGGAATGAAAGGTAAACGGTTGCTTCGGAACAACCCTGTGGTGTTCCAAGCGTGTGAGTTAGGTTTACCTTGCAAGGTTGAATCTCGATTCAGGAATCGTCCGCCTCTCACGATGAAATGAGACTGCTTATCCCCTTTTCCACATAGAGTAACAAGAGCAATATTATGGTTATCAAAGATGATGTTTGACCAAAGATTATACCATGCTTGCTTAGTTATAGGTGCTTACCTAGAATGGATAATTAACTAGAATCTGAAAGCTAAAACTTGAAGTTAAGGATCTACTCTTAGTTGCTTTTCAGCTGATACTAAACCCAGAGCTGTTATAAGCCTTCATGAGTCTAGTTATGGGCTAAGTATACCCAATTCCGGGTAAGCCTTGCTGAGTATTAGTATACTCAGCCTTGCTAGTTGTATGTTTTCAGGTGACATCTGTGAAGACCCTACTCTTCCCTGCCTTGGCCCTGTGCTCTTCCAGAAGGTTGGTCCGTGGAATGGAATCCGTCCTCGGCCAACATTGGTGATACCGAGTGATGTCGTGCCTGGGCTTAGCATGACATCCGTCTTGTCGACGTGCTATAGATCATCGCGTATGTTTTCCGCTGCTAAAGGTCTTAGCTTAAATAGTTTGTATTGTTTTCTCTAAGTTTGAAACTTTGTACTACTTTTATATCTCTTGTAATGTAATCCCCTGTTATGTAAATTGTGATGGTGATTGTATCTCTGGACTCACCTTCGTGTGAGGTAACCTTATTTGATCCTGTGTATCGGTGGTTTATCGGGACGTTACCCGACAGGCCAAGGGATGATACCGTTTGAAGCACGTTGGAGCCCTCAGGAATGGACTCACGTACTTGAGCCGGTATAATTCAGGTTGGTTCTGCCACAGCTGGTATCAGAGCTATAAGGTTACCCTGGAGATACATTTTACCTTAAAAATGATTTCAGTATAAAAATTTGACCAACAAAGTATTTGGCAAAACTACGTTGGTCTCGTTAAGGATTATGAATAGTACGTAAGGCCCTAGGGTAATGTTTATAAGGGAAATAGAGGTGGCTATAGTATATATATAATCCTAACTACCAGCATTATTTTTCTGTCAAAACTTAAATTCATGCACAACCCAACCTTACTTTCTGTAACGACATCTTCGATCGTGAGGTAAGGAGGTAAGGATCCTCAGCCAACTGAGGGAGCTTGGCCTTCCCGTCGGTGATGCGAACCGAACGCTGTTTCTCAAGCAGTGGCCTACTTGAGATGCTGCCAATGTACCAACCTCGGTTGACTACATTGGGAGTATATGGTTCGGCGCAGGATATGGCGATCGCTGTTCATATCCCCGCATTTTGCGGTACCCCCCGTGAATACGTTGTCTCGACGACGTATGTTAACGTTGTCTGTACGGCGGTAATTGTACAGATGCTGTTTCTATAGTGAACAGTAATGAATGGGAACGCTTTCATGACATGCTGGCATGAAAGGTTCAGTATATACATACTGTGTTTTCTGCAGGTACGCTAACCTCGTTACGTAAGTTTGAACGTAAGAACGACTAGTATATATATAGGGAGAGACGTATGTATATTGTGCCACCGTACCTAACCACGTAAGACCAAGACTACTTGGCAGTTATTTTTGTTTGTGAGGACGATAGAACGTGCATGCATCATGTTATCTTGGATTGACCTGATTGTCTTGGTTGTTACGTTGATGAACTGAAATATGTGCTTGTATCTGAATGCTTGTTTTGACTTTGTGTGGTAGGAGCCGACATAATCTGCTAGGCTGACCTAAAGTGAGAAAGTCTTTTGTGAATCCCATGGGATGGGTCATGTTTAGACCCTATCACCGATCTTAGCTTGACAGTATCAAACCCTTGATCTTGCTTTTCCTTGAGGGTTAAATCTTGATAGTTGTCAGCAAACCCTTGGATCCATTATTCAGTGACTCATCTGTCCTCTCTCCATGTTGTACCATATCTTATTGGCTATTCTGGTTACAACATCTGAAAGTTGCACCTTCAATTTTTGCTCAGATGATTTTGGATAAATTAAAAAGATGTATGACAATAATTACTTTTTGGATACAATTCTCCCAGCAAAAGTCATGCATTATAACATGTACCATTTTTGGTCAGTGCCTGGAGTTGCATCATCATCGAAAATCCGTAGATTGACTAACGGGTGGGTGTCCAGTACAACCTTCGGTTTATCCCCGAGCTCTTAAGTCTATCTTGTTGCTGTTGGCACTACAGGGTTGCTATTCCTCTTTTGTGGTGGTGTTTAATCACATGACCATGATGCCGTGTCGGAACCTAAGGCCTCATGTGCGCTGCAGCCATATGATTGAGCCATTAGGAGCGCACTGGTGACTAGGTCTATGTGACGTAACCCCACTGCAATCTCTTTTTGTGCAACCTTACTAGTGTCCTAACTTTTGAACCTCGCTTAAGGATATAGAACTACCCCGGTGTTAGTTGCGAGAGAACGGTTGTAGATGCGAGTCGTGTGCATCATCAACTCATAAAAGCAGTATGCATCATACTTCAT
The DNA here is from genome assembly GCF_002211085.1 of Panicum hallii. Lineage (NCBI taxonomy): Eukaryota > Viridiplantae > Streptophyta > Magnoliopsida > Poales > Poaceae > Panicum > Panicum hallii. Next base: position 33,632,433 of record NC_038045.1, on the reverse strand, counting down.
GCATTTCATACGTGCATACATTGCAAGTATCATCATCCTTGCATCATGGTGTATGCATCATTTGGTCAACATCACGGTAATTGCATTGTGTCATATGCATCATCTCGGTCGTGCATGGGATCCCTCATCCTCATGTTGCACCATCATTGTAATCATACATCTCAGTAGTGCATCATGTTCATGGTTATATATTGAGCATTGCACTCTGAATTGAAGCATCTTATCATTATCCCTTGATTGCATCGGCATAAATAGGCAGGTTTTGCAATCAACCTCATTTAAATCATTCAAGTAATAAACTCTGAGCAGAAATGTTTCAAACATCACTTATCAGTCTCTTGTGTTATCCTTACTTGCTATCCACAAAGTTTTGTGATGAATGTTGCTGACATTTATCGTCCTCCTGTTGTGATCGTAACTCTGTGAGAACTCGATCACCTTTTCCTTTCCTATCCTGTTAAACTCATCTATGTACCATCTCTTCATGCTCTTGTTATGCTCATCTCGTCATGCTCTCGTCATCAACCTTAATCTTCTCTGGTGTGATTGCTTTTGCCACTTTTGGTGTGTGATTCACTTCTCTTCCCCTTAGAGCCTTTCGTCCGAATCTCGGGACGAGATTATTTTTAGGGGGGAGGGCTGTGACAGTTCGTGTACTTGTAATGTTAGACACATATTTTGTTAGTGTGAAATATATGTTTGTTTGTATAAAGCTTATGTGTATTTATGTGAAGCTTTTGAAAATTTAAAGTGTAAGTAAAAAGGGTATTTCTATAATTACAGAAAAATCTAGGGTTGTTTTTGCAAAATGCATTTGGATAAAGGTGATTTCAAAATAAGTAAAAGATGGTTTTGTAAATATGCTTTTCTTATTTTATTCCCTGTAAAAATATATATTTATCCAAAAGTTTCAATTGAAATATATAGGTTGAAGTGGGTAAAAAGTTAGGGTAAAATGGTAGAAATAAGGGTATTTATATAATTTTATAAAAGTGCAAGTCCTTTTATACAAATGTTGGATTTACAAAAGTAACTTTCAAATTTACTCAGGACTAAAGTGTAAAAAGTGCAAGTCATCATGACATGTCTATCCAACGATTATGACGAGTTTATCCCGTCATTATGACGTGTCATAAATGCTTGCATTTAGGTCCTGAATTTTATAAAATTACACTTTAAGGACAAAAGCAATTCAAATCCGACTTTTGTTCAAAGATTCGTGTGTAAAAATATAAGTTTTGAGTTTTTGAACTTGAGCCCTAAAGTAATGTTGTAGAGTTTGAAAAACTCTCCAACTTTCGTTTTGGGCGTTTCTTCATTTGGGTCTTAAATCAACGGGAAATTTTGTTTTACAGAAAGGCCCTTGCAGTTTTCTGTATTTACGCAAAGGTCCCTGGGAAGTCTGTTCACCCTTCTCCTCTATCTCTTTTCTTCCCTGGTGTCTCTGTCTTATCTGTTCCCACCGGCAGCAGCATCCAAATAGCTCTTTTCCTCCCTCTGTTCGTCTTTCCGTTGAATCCCTGAGCACCTTCTTCCCTGCCTCCTTTCCTCTCCTCCACCAGACGTTCGGCCGGCGCAGGGTGGCCCGGCGGGGGGGCCCGAGCAGCAGCAGCAGGCGCTAGGCAGCGCTGGTGGCAGCGGCGCGGGCTCGGCCAGCGGCTGGCGCTGGGCCGAGCGGGCGTGCGGGCGGCGCAGCTGCGGCGGCTCGGCAGGGGCCCGAGCGGCGCGGCTCGGAGAGCGGCGACAGGCGGGGCACGGTTCGGGGCGACTGCAGCTCGCGGCGGCGGCTCGGCCCGAGCGCGGGCGAGCGGGGCGCGTGAGGTGCGCGGCAGGCGCGGCTCAGCGCAAGCGGAGCGCTCAGGCGCGGGCGGGCGGATGCGGCTCAGCCCGAGGAAGGCCGGCGGCGCGCGGACGCGCGGCCCAGGCGCGCGCGAGCTGCGGGCTCAGGCGGTTGGGCCGGCGCGGGAGGCAGGCGCCGGCGGCTGGCGAGCGCGCGGCAGCAGGAGCGCGGGCGCGCGCGGCGAACGGAGGCGCGCGGGCGCAAGCGTACAGGCGCGCAGAGCGGAGCGGGCAGGGAGCAGCTCGGACGTAGCGCGAGCAAATGCGCGCGCGGCCGGAGCGCAAGAGCAGCGCTGGCAGCGGATCCAGGCGGAGCAGACGGTGGGTGCTGGCGCAGTGCGTGCACGCGGGTGAGCAGAGGCGCGTGGGAGCGGCGACCCGAGTGAGCGCCAGAGGAGGCAATGCAGCGCTGGTGATGCACGCTGGAGGGCGAGTAGAAGTGGCTACACAGCGTGGTTCGGCAACGTGACGGCGGGCGCAGGAGCTAGCAGCGCAGGGCGATGGCGTATGTGGTGCAGGCGGTGTAAGCATGCGCAGCGCTGGAACGGGAACGCGCTGGCTCGGATGCAGAGGCAGGCAAGGCGTGCGGGACGCGCGCGAGCGCGGCAAGTGCGGGACCCGCACTCGCGCGGAGGCGAGCAGCCGGAGCAAGTAGTAGCGCGCGGAGTGGCCGAAGCGCGCGGGCGGAGCAATGCGTGCGCGGCAGAGCAAAATACGCGAACGGCTCAGGTGTGAGCTGATGCGACGCGACGCAGGCGAACTGGCATCAAGTGAGCACGGGAGCTGGAGTGGCGTGGTTTAGGCGGTGCAGGAGCGGAACGTGGGCGACGCCGAGCGGGTGGCGCGAGCGTACGTGCGGTGACGCGCGGAAGCTGGCAGTGTGTGCAAGTGTTGGGCGACCGGAGTAGAGCGGACCCATGGGTACGAGCAGGCGATGCTGGAGTGTGACGTGCCGAGCAACGGCACGCGCAGGAGGAGTAGCGGAGGAAAGCTGTGCGTGAGATGCAGGAACGCGGTAGCCGTATCGAGGATGCAGCCAAGGTGTTCGATGAAATGCTAACCGCAGGAGAAGTGAAGCTGAGCCTGCGAAGTGAGAGCAGGTCAAGGATGCACGCGGCTCAGACATGTGCAGATGCGGTGCGACAAGGCTGAGGCAACGCAGGTCCAGCAGATGAGGAAGAGGAGCAACAGCACGAGGTGGTTGAGGCGGAAACGCGGATTTAACAGCAGTTAGTCCGCAAACGGCACGACGTCCAGCAGTCCCTACCTTCGTTGGTCGCTCAACCGTTATCACCACGAATCGCCGCAAGAACTACTTCTTCGGCCATTCTCTAACCACTACAATTCCCGACGAACTCCTTCGTCATCCACGGGATCTCGTCATCGTCGAGCTTTTCTCTTCGCCGATCCTGTTCACCGCGAGAATTCACGTTCCACGTGTTCCCCTTCATAACCAAGGCTACCCAAGGTTTGCCCTGTTTTGCTAGATCTTTTTAATGCCGGCGATTCATTTGCCGAAATATCGCCGTTAACTCCCTATTATTTGTTTTCCCGGACAAGGGACTTGATTGCTACGTTTTAGATAGTTCTAGGGTGTTTTTCTGTAAAATTTCCATAACTTTCGTTATTTCAAATCGATGAACTTCTACATTTCATGGATTTTCATAAGAAGTTCATAAAAGTGTAAAATCAGTCTTTGTTTGAAACCCTAAGTCAAACTCTACAATTTTATGTTATGATCTTGAGTTGAGGTCTTTGATGTGTGGTCTAGGTCAATGCTAGGGAATGAATTTTTGTTGTGCTCTATATTGTATGCTTGTGTTATAACTGAAAAGTAAGCCATAGAATATAGATCTTAAATATAGAAATATGTGATGTTTCGTTAAACCTTTCATATGAGTGCTCATAACCCTGCCATCAAGATATTGTCCCCGTCCCGATTGCTGTTTCTTTAAGTTCCTTGTCGTATAAGGATCCCCGTTAGTTCTTGTGTGTCTACTGCTTAGCCAAAACATCTCTGCGGCTATGCTTCAGCGTTGGCTATCAATTCAGCCGCTAAGCATCCACTTTCCTTGAGTCTAGGATGTTTCTGTGTAACAGCTGTCAGTCGATACTTCTATCGTCGACCGATTAGCTGATATAGTTGTTACCTTTCTAGTATCGGCTACTGCCGATACAATTCTTTGATCTGTTCTGTATCGACTGCACAGAGTCGATGTATCGGAGAAACACACACGATCTTAGGGTTTTTGCCATCGGCCGACCCAAGCCGATTTTGATTGCTTTTCCATATCGGTCAAACACGGCCGATCGATCCCTAATTTCCCCATCCATATCCACACACTTCTATCAGTCGATTTATCGACTGAGAGATCGACTATCTATACTTATCGGTCACACACCCTTAACCACACTCCATTCGGCTATGCGTCACTCAATAGTTGTGCTGACGTAATCGAGTCGATACAACCACACCTAGTTACCTAGAAAAACACTTAAGCACATCTCAGTTAAGACAACTGCTTTAGGAATCATCCTTCTGCCAAAGTAATCGATGCTTCCATCGATCGTCTAGGAACCCGATACACTCGTCAATCAGCTAAACCCTCGTTGTTTCCAACCAGCTCTGTTGTAACTCTCAACATGTAGCTTATTCTGATTAATTATCTCCCTAAAGCTTCACCTAAGTTTAGTTTCAGATCTCTTTTGATTGTTATGTGAGTAGCTTGTTAAATGAATGTTGAATTGCAACTTTGTTGTGAAGTAAAATAGTTTTGTGTGCACATTTGAATGTAATGTTGCATTACATGTAGATACGACTACTTTCAGCAACGGTACCTGCGAGATCTCCCAGAAGTCTACGGAGGATGTTCCTGAAGACCAAATGAACGTCACCAAGGAATTAACTGAAGCCCCGAACCAAAGTTCGGAAGATGTTAACATTTCTGACTTCAGTCCCACCAGTAAAGGCAAGCCCCGGACATAACCTACTACTTTTATTACACTGCAATCTACATCTATTTACGTATTCTATGCATTAAGTTCTTAGGAATTGCTTGAAACCCTAGATGCATTCTCCTAGGAACCAATGTGATGGATACTAGCTCTTGAGTCCGACTAGCTGCTATGCTATTAAGGCCGGTAGAAGTCGGGTGATTTCCTGTCACTCGCGCGATATAGGAGTTGTAATGTTTACATTTCTGTTATCACTATAAGGATATCGGACGGGAGTTCTGTGAGGTATCATGGTTGAGGTGATACCCCGTCTGTGTTGTTGAATCTGTTAAGGTCGCAGCGTGTGGAAGTGCGGGTTAAGTGTTTGAAAGTACTAACCACATGCCGCGAAATATGGTAAGCGGTAAGCCTAGTAACCAATCGGCCCGAGGAGTGGACATACCTCCCACCACTCGTTTTGCTTCTTCTGGTTACTTATGTTCGACTGAGGAAATACGTGTTGCAAGGGCAACCAGGAGTACGGGTTTTGTAGTCGCGCTACAGACGTATGTCCTGCACGAGTGATGTGCGTATGTTCCTGCAGTCGCTTGTGGTGGCTCTGATCCACGAGTCGGAATGAAAGGTAAACGGTTGCTTCGGAACAACCCTGTGGTGTTCCAAGCGTGTGAGTTAGGTTTACCTTGCAAGGTTGAATCTCGATTCAGGAATCGTCCGCCTCTCACGATGAAATGAGACTGCTTATCCCCTTTTCCACATAGAGTAACAAGAGCAATATTATGGTTATCAAAGATGATGTTTGACCAAAGATTATACCATGCTTGCTTAGTTATAGGTGCTTACCTAGAATGGATAATTAACTAGAATCTGAAAGCTAAAACTTGAAGTTAAGGATCTACTCTTAGTTGCTTTTCAGCTGATACTAAACCCAGAGCTGTTATAAGCCTTCATGAGTCTAGTTATGGGCTAAGTATACCCAATTCCGGGTAAGCCTTGCTGAGTATTAGTATACTCAGCCTTGCTAGTTGTATGTTTTCAGGTGACATCTGTGAAGACCCTACTCTTCCCTGCCTTGGCCCTGTGCTCTTCCAGAAGGTTGGTCCGTGGAATGGAATCCGTCCTCGGCCAACATTGGTGATACCGAGTGATGTCGTGCCTGGGCTTAGCATGACATCCGTCTTGTCGACGTGCTATAGATCATCGCGTATGTTTTCCGCTGCTAAAGGTCTTAGCTTAAATAGTTTGTATTGTTTTCTCTAAGTTTGAAACTTTGTACTACTTTTATATCTCTTGTAATGTAATCCCCTGTTATGTAAATTGTGATGGTGATTGTATCTCTGGACTCACCTTCGTGTGAGGTAACCTTATTTGATCCTGTGTATCGGTGGTTTATCGGGACGTTACCCGACAGGCCAAGGATGATACCATTTGAAGCACGTTGGAGCCCTCAGGAATGGACTCACGTA